>NC_069501.1:438160579-438460579 GCF_027579735.1 Bombina bombina | reverse complement strand
TGTAAGGGAATCTTGGAGAGAATTCATCCTCTGAGTAAGGGTAGTGACAATATCTGAGGCCACAGAGTCAGAGATACTGTTCTCAATACCAGCAGCTTCGGCCATATCACAGCCGTTCCATAGCAATTGTTGTGGAGTTTCAGGGTCGGTTGCAGGTTTTCCCAGAGTGGGTTTGACTTTAAAGTGGTCTGCCACCGACTTCCTATACTCTGAGGGGTTAGCGGTTTTTCTTCTGGAACCTAGTGGCATGATAAAGACAGTGGGGGTTCAGTAGAAGTACACCAATACGAAATGATATGATTGGGCAGAGACCTCTCAGCGAAGTTTACAGGATTAATTTCTTAGATCACATTCCTTTATGTTCCATCTTATGCCTCGGCCCTAAGGACCCCTGTCCCCTAGTGCATATTGTGAGCCATGTGGATCAACCAATTTAAGATTAGAGCCAGCGTAGAGTTGTACTATACCCAGTAGTGGCCTATAGTGGGATTTTCCTCAGTTTCAAACGGTTTCAGAGTGAGGAGATAGCAATTAACAGAGTGGAGCCTCCTAGAGCCACTGTCTCCCCCCCCGGGGATATGCCTCCTATCAGCAAAGTCGGTAAAAGGTTGGGGGGTATGACCCACAGGCACTCCGCTCCTGCGGGAAAGGGAGGGGGGGGACTAATTAAGGGTGCTGATAATAAGGTTAGTGAGTAGTACCAGGCTCTTATTGTAGTAAGTAAGTTCTGAAAATTTTGTTAGTGCAGGCTTCTGAGGGACTACAAGTAAGTAGGAGGGAGAAGTGAGCTGCAGCAAACCTCAAAGGTGTTCAGGGTATTTAGGGTTAATATAGTATTAGAAAACTGCTGCAGAAACTTCTGTGTGAGCAATTGCCTGTGCTCTGCATCTCAGAAGAAGGTAATATATGTAGTTATTTGGATCCAATAGTCACAGTCTATGTGTCTCTTATAAGTACAGCAAGGAACTTTCTACTTACAAGTTGCCACGTGGGATGCTGCTGGGGTCACTATATCTGCCAAGTTTGTAAAAAGTAGAATCCAGCCGGTGCTTTCCCTCTCTCCTAGAGTTATTATAAGTCCGGTGAGCCTGCAAGGTGTATTATTGCCACCGAGTACACTTTTATTTCTTCAGGCCTGGTATCGAGTGCCGGTGTAGGCCGCAGCCGCGGTCTTTCCTGGAAAACGGTCCGGTTCTCCTGGGCGGCCTAATTTTGCGGTCAAAATTAACTAAAAAATCGAACAGGGAGCAGCTCCGGACAGTGTCACTAACTGCCTCAGATGATTTTTGTGTAATTTCGCTGGGTGTATCTGGCTAAAAAAGGCTAAAATACCACTTTTGCAAGCAGAGCTCAGTCTCTACACGTCCTGCTAGTTATGCTGCTGGCTCCGCCCCCCTCGTTTTTATTTTTGATCATTTTGTTTTTTATTTTGTGTAATTTAGTGTTTATTTTTTTTTTTGTCATTTAGATAATTATATTTAATTAATTTAATTTAATTTATTTTATTGTAATGTTAGGTTTTAGTGTAAGGCAGGTTAGGTTTTATTTCACAGGTAACTTTGTATTTATTTTAACTAAGTAGTTAGTAAATAGTTACTAACTATTTACTAACTAGTCTGCCTAGTTGAACTAAATACAAACTTGCCTGTGAAATAAAAATAAAACCTAAGCTAGCTACAATGTAACTATTATTTATTTTGTAGCTAGCTTAGGTTTTATTTTATAGGTAAGTATGTATTTCATTTTAAATAGGAATTATTTAGGTAATAATAAAGTTTAATTTAGATTTATTTTAATTATATTTAAATTAGGGGGTGTTAGTTAAGTTCAGGGTTACGTTAGGGTTAGACTTATGCTTAGGGTTACGTTAGGGTTAGGTTTAGGGGTAGTGTTAGTGATGTGGGTTGATGTTTAAAGTCACAGCTCTTTTTTATTTCCACTCCAAGGAGGAGATACTTTATTAAGGCAGAGACTGTCCCTGTTCAGTTTTTGGACATTGCGCCAAAAGTATACAAGCAATCCATTACAGCTACGGAGGAAATTGTGTTCACAAAGATCATTGCTCCAAAAGCCGTTGTAAAACATTGCCGTGAAGCTGATACTGCTATTTAAATACAGGTATCCTGCGTGCAACTGGCACTAAAGAGCGGATACTTTCCTTTTTCTTACCACAAGCGGCTAGCAAAATCTCGCCGATGCAAGGAAGATCCGGACCAATAGGATCGCTACATCTGAACCAGCGCCCACTCTCTGTGACGTCACCAGTTACGTGTACGCCTCTACGGAGGTGGAGAGCTCTGTAAGTCGATCGATTCGGAATAGTGAGTGGAGAAATAAGGTAACAGAAAGCTAGTCACGATAACATCCTGGGATCACATAATTAACCACTGGGGACTTATATGACTTACTATATCTGGATATTTTACCCATATAAGAGACTCTTTTTTTTTCTGTGGTGGCAACTGTTTTTTCTTAGCCTCATTTTAAGTATCAAACACCGGAGACGTCCGGCTAAACCCTTTCTTTTTTTATATATATGAGCATTCTGTTTTTATTTTGAGATATATTTTTAATAAATTGGCAAAGCCACACTTTTTATCCATTTCTAATTAGTAATCACCGCCTATACACCTTTAGCTTGAGCGCTCCTCGATATTATTTTTCTTGCAAATTACTCTTTCCTATTATAAGGGACTATAAGTTTGGGGAATTTGGTGGGCTTTCAGCGCACACTATTTTGCATATGAATTTAGTGATGTGGGAGGCCAGAGGTTTAGGGGTTAATAACTTAAGTATAGTGGCGGCGACATTGGGGTGGCAGATTAGGGGTTAATAAGTCAAATGTAGGTGGCGGCGATGTTAGGGGCGGCAGATTAGGTGTTAATAACTTTATGTAGATATAGGCGATGTCGGGGGCGGCAGATTAGAGGTTAATAACTGTAATGTAGGTGGGGGCGATGTTAGGGGCAGCAGATTAGGGGTGTTTAGACGTGGGTTTTTTTGTTAGGTTTAAACATAACTTTTTCTTTCCCCATAGACATCAATGGGGCTGCGTTATGGAGCTTTTGTTTCCGCGATCGCAGGTGTTAGGCTTCTTTCTGCCGGCTCTCCCCATTGATGTCTATGGGAAAATCGTGCACAAGCACGTTAATGCAGCACTTGTATTTCGGTGTGGTATTAAACTCAATACCACCATATCGCCTGCACAAGCCTGCTTTTTTAAAACCTGTAATAGCAGAGCTATAGGGAGGTGAAATAACAACGCTTTTGTCGCACTCGTTAATTTCCTTATAGCGCTCAAAACTCGTAATCTAGCTGTATAATATTATGTATAACAGTATAACATCATAACTGAATTTCAGAGATAATCATAATGACTTTTGCTTGTGTAATATGGTAAACTGCTAGAATACCTTCTACAATAACACAATGTTTAACATATAAAGCAGATTATATATTATTATTATTATTATCAGGTATTTGTAGAGTGCCAACAGGTTCTGCAGTGCTATGAACATAGGTGGTATATAAAAAACAATTACAGTGATCAAATGGGTAGAGGGTCCTGCCGAGAGTTGCACAGTTATAGTCGGCTCTTAGGAAGGTAAACTACAAACAGCTGGGCTCATACGCTTACATGCTATGGGGTTTAAGGGGATAGCAGTGGAGATAAGAAGGTTAGAGTAGGTTGTATTCATCCCTGAATAGTAGAGTCTTCAGGGAGCACTTGAAGCTTTTAAAACTAGGGGAGAGTCTTGTGGAGCAAGGCAGAGAATTCAATAAGATGGGAGCCAGTCTGGAGAAATCTTGTAAATGGGAATGTGAGGAGGTAACAAGAGAGGAGGAGAGTAGGAGATCATGAGCGGAGTGAAGGGGATGGGAGGGAGAGTATCTGGAGACAAAGTGTGCGATGTAGGAGGGAGCAATGCAATTGAGGGCTTTGTGTGTCAGAGTGAGAATGTTGTGTTTAATCCTGGAGGCAAGAGGAAGCCAGTAAAGGGATTGGCCGAGAGGTGCAACAGATAAAGAGCAATGTGTAAGGAAGATGAGCCTGGCAGAGGTATTCATTATGGATTGTAAATGAGCTAGGCGGCAGCTAGGGAGACTAGAGAGGATGGAGTTGCAGTAATCGAGGCGGGAAAGGAGGAGAGAGTGGATTAAAAGGTTACAGGGCAGAGGATGACCCAGAGAAGGGTACACTAAAGGTATGTTTAGACAGATAGGACGAGAACCAAGAGAGAGCTGTGTCGCAGATGCCAAAGGGTTGGAGGGTATGGAGCAAAAGAGGGTGGTCAACAGTATTAAAGGCTGCAGACATATCAAGGAGGATAAGTAAAAAGAAGTGGCCTTTGGATTTTGCTGTAAGTAGGTCATTGGTAACCTTAACAATTGTTGTCTCTGTTGAGTGAAGGGAGTGAAATCCAGATTGCAGTGGGTTAAGGAGGCAGTTTAATGTAAGGAAATGGGATAGACGTGCATATACTAGCTTTTCAAGAAGCTTTGAGGCAAGAGGGAGTAGAGAAATAGAGTGTTAGTTGGATGGGGAGGTTGAATCGAGAAAAGGTTTTTTGAGGATAGGTGTGACTAATGCATGTTTAAGAGATGTGGGAACTATACCAGTGCTAAGGGAGAGGTTGAAGATGTGTGTGAGTATAGGGGTAAGATTAGAAGAGAGGGAGGGGAGTAGTTGTGAGGGGGTAGGGTTGAGGGGACAGGTAGTGAGGTTAAAGGATAGCATAAGGGCAGAAACTTTTCCCTCTGTAACAGGGGGAAAAAAGCTAAATTTATGGCTATGTGGGTTTTGGATGATTGTGAGCTTTTGAGGGTGTGGGAGAACGGTAGTATGTTGAGAGTTGATTTAATTTCTGAAGGAGTCGATTTTGTTGTTGAAGTAGCTGGCAAAATCTTGAGTTGAGAGAAACATTGTGGTGGGAGGTGGGGTGGGCGGAGAAGAGTATTGAAAGTGGAGAACAGACGTTTTGGGTTTGAAGAAAGAGTAGATATAAGAGTAGAGAAGTAATGTTGCTTTTATAGATTAAGGGCAGAATAGTAAGAGTTCAAGATGAACTTATAGTGAAGAAAGTCAGCAGAACTCTGAGATTTCCTCCAGTGTCGCTTGGCAGTATGGGAACATCTGCGTAGGTACCGTGTCAGAGGAGTATGCCAGGGCTGTGGATGAGTGTATGTTTTCCGTGCTATGATAGGTATGGCCAGCTTATCAATGACCGATGTAAGGGTGGAGATTTTAGTGGCAGATAGATTCATCAGGACAGGAAAAGGAGGGGATGGAAGAGAGAAGAGGTTCGAGAGAGCAAGCAAGCTGTTGCTGAACTAATGACTTTATACTTCTGTGAAGTTTAGTGTGAGGGGTAGAAGGAGGGAGAGTTGTAGGGAGGGAGGTGATGTTACAAGTGAGGAGGTGGTGGCCAGAAAGAGGAAAAGGTGAGTTTGTGAAGTTTGAGATGCATCGATAGCTGAAAAACAGATCAAGGGAGTGACCATCTTTGTGAGTGGGAGAGTCAGTCCATTGTAACAGGCCGAGGGAGGAAGTGAGTTGCAGAAGTTGTTTTGCAGAGGAGGCAGTGGGATTATCAACAGGGAGGTTGAAGTTACAGAGAATGAGTTCAGGGGTATCTGAGGAAAGGAAGTAAGGTAGCCAGGAGGCAAAGTGATCTAGAAATAGAGTTGCTGAGCCAGGGGGGGGGGGCGGTATATGACTGAAACGCTTATAGAGAGGGGAGAGAATAAGCGAATCATGTGTGTTTCAAATGAAGAAAATGTCAGGGAAGAGAATGGCTGCAGTAGTGGGACTGTTTTTGTGATGAGTTGCAAGGGGGAGAGAGAGTCTTTAGGAATGTGTGAAGGTGAGGTTAAGAGGTTAAGAGAGATGTACTAATGAGCAGTGCAGGTGGTGAGGGGTAAGGAGTAATTGAGTAAAGTAGTTTGTTAAACAGACAAAAGATGGCAAAAAGGGATATTAAGATATTGTGCATTATTTACAAAATAGTCAGTGTATAAAACTCAGTATTAAAACAGAACTTGCCTAATCTCTTGTCCAATCCTTGTTCAATTATTGAATAATTTGTTGTGCCTCACTTATAAAGTTCACTTAAGAGATGTGAACAGGTTATCTTACAATACTGCTACCTAAGACTGTATTGCTACCCCTGCATTGCTTTACCCATAGCAGTGTTGAATTTATAGGTCAGAACATTCAGCTGAATGCAATAAATAGATAAATATAGAAATATATATAATGATTGCTGGCTCATCAAACATAATGGATAGTACAGTGTCTCTCTCGTAGTCTTGGGCGCTGACCACGACATGTGAGCCCAGATATAAATTGTGTGAATCATTGTTACTAGCTGTGTTATAGGAAACAGTGGAGCCTTCTAGAAACCAGTGAACATTATGTTAAAATTAAAGCCTCAAACTGAAATAAGTTCGGAGAAAATAAACAATCATAAACAATGATAGGATTGTGTCTCTTAAAATATTATTACCGTATAGGCTCCTATGATGTAAGCATATTAACAGATAGAGGAATATAACTGCATACATGCTATAGGGGAAAGGTACATTATTGCCCCATCAAGAGCTGTGTTATGGATTTCAACTAATATGAAGCTAAATGTGTTCAAGTAAACCCTCTCGAGGTACAGGAGGAGGTTTATCAGTGGGAAAGCACACCTTGTTTTGTCTAAAGCCTTGTATAGTAGAAGACTTATGGCAGTAACTGAACCAGGAGATAGTGCTCAGACTATTTCTAATTAGGGTTATGTTCGATAAAGCAAGGGGACCTTGCGTTGCAGGGTTGTTGCCAAAGGTAGTGTCCCACAGTTGAGAAGGTGCAGAATGTCATATTTGGTTGTACCTTGGGTATCATCATGGAATGCAAGGCAATGATCAGAGTTTGAAAGACCCCTCTAAATGTAGACTGTGTAGGTGGCACTATTAAAGGGACACTGAACCCAAATATTTTCTTTCGTGATTCAGTTTTAAGCAACTTTCTAATTTACTCCTATTATCTCTCCTAATAACTCCTATTATCAAATTTTCTTCATTCTCTTGGTATCTTTATTTGAAAAGGCCGGCCCATTTTTGGTGAACAACCTGGGTTGTTCTTGTTGATTGGTGGATTGATTTAACTGACCAATAAACAAGTGCTGAACCAAAAAAATAACTTAGATGCAAATAAATATAGAAAGAGAATGAAGAAAAATTGATAATAGGAGTAAATAAGAAAGTTGCTTAAAATTGCATGCTCTATCTGAATCACAAAATAAAAAAATTGGGTTCAGTGTCCCTTTAAGTTCAGTCCTATATCCTGATAGAGCCCAGAAATGTCATGTATAATTTTGTATGGCTGTAGCATACGATCAGGTGTACCTTCCCATTGAAATGTATGGATGTCTACTGGATCCAGGTCGTTGAAGGCAGTGTCCCCATGTTTAAGTGCTCCTTCTCTTGCAATATGTCAGCGATGTTTAGTTGATGTGGTAGTCCCACCTGGTTATCCTTGCTGGTTTTCTTGCAGAGGGATCTGATGTTGTTGGTGGAAGTTGTAGCCTCATTATTAACTGAGGTAGGATCATCACAAAAACAGTCTCACTAATGCAAATCTGCATCTCATCTCATGTCCCTCTCCCTCTTGCTCATACTGCCTTTGTTGAAAAAGTTTTGTAAATAGGCAGCTGGTGCTCTATCGAGCAGAGACTGCATAAGAAAGTTAACCCCTTAATGACCACAGCACTTTTCCATTTTCTGTCCATTTGGGACCAAGGCTATTTTTACATTTTTGAGGTGTTTGTGTTTAGCTGTAATTTTCCTCTTACTCATTTACTGTACCCACACATATTATATATCGTTTTTCTCGCCATTAAATGGACTTTCTAAAGATACCATTATTTTCATCATAACTTATAATTTACTATAAAAATTTTTATAAAATATGAGGAAAAAATGAAAAAAAAAACACACTTTTTCTAACTTTGACCCCCAAAATCTGTTACACATCTACAACCACCAAAAAACACCCATGCTAAATAATTTCTAAATTTTGTCCTGAGTTTAGAAATACCCAATGGTTACATGTTGTTTTCTTTTTTTGTAAACTACAGGGCCATAAATACAAGTAGCACTTTGCTATTTCCAAACCATTTCTTTTCAAAATTAGCGATAGTTACATTAGAGCACTGATATCTTTCAGGAATCTCTGAATATCCATTGACATGTATAATTTTTTTTTTTAGTAGACAACCCAAAGTATTGATCTAGGCCCATTTTGGTATATTTCATGCCACCATTTCACCGCCAAATGCAATCAAATACAAAAAATCGTTCACTTTTCACAAATTTGTTCACAAACTTTTGGTTTCTAACTTAAATTATTTACAAATAGCTTGTGCAATTATGGCATAAATGGTTGTAAATTCTTCTCTGGGATCCCCTTTGTTCAGAAATAGCAGACATATATGACTTTGGTGTTGCTTTTTGGTAATTAGAAGGCCGCTAAATGCCACTGCGCACCACACGTCAATTATGCCCAGCAGTGAAGGGGTTAATTAGGGAGCATGTAGGGAGCTTTTTGGGGTAGTTTTAGCTTTAGTGTAGTGTAGTAGACAACCCCAAGTATTGATCTAGGCCAATTTTGGTATATTTCATGCCACCATTTCACCGCCAAATGCGATCAAATTAAAAAAAAAACGTTAATTTTTTCTCAATTTTAGGTTTCTCACTGAAATTATTTACAAACAGCTTCTGCAATTATGGCACAAATGGTTGTAAATGCTTCTCTGGGATCCCCTTTGTTCAGAAATAGCAGACATATATGGCTTTGGCATTGCTTTTTGGTAATTAGAAGGCCTCTAAATGCCGCTGCGCATCACACGTGTATTATGGCTAGCAGTGAAGGGGTTAATTATGTAGCTTGTAGGGAGCTTGCAGGGTTAATTTTAGCTTTAGTGTAGAGCTCAGCCTTCCACCTGAAACATCAGACCCCCTGATCCCTCCCAAACAGCTCTCTTCCCTCCCCCACCCCACAATTGTCCCCGCCATCTTAAGTACTGGCAGAAACTCTGCCAGTAATAAAATAAAAGGTATTTGGCCCTTTTTAAAAAACAAACAAAAAAAAAAAAACATATTTACATATGCTGATGTGTAGGATCCCCCCTTAGACCCCAACCTCACTGATCCCCCACCAAACTGCTCTCTAACCCTTCCCCTCTGCAATAATGGGTGCCATCTTGGGTACTGGCAGCTGTCTGCCAGTACCCAGTTTTGTAACAAAATGTGCCTTTTTTTTAAAAAAAATTCCCTTTTCTGTAGTGTAGCTTTCCCCCCCCCCCCACCGAGACCAACCCCCAACCCCTTCCAGGTCCCTTAGATTACATTTTACTCAATTCGTGTTTTTAACTTTTTTTTTTCTGTAGTGTAGCGGTTCCCACCCGCTCCGTGCACGCGCCCGCCCTCCACCCCCCGTGCACGCGCGTGCTCCCGTGCGCACCCCCGTAGCTCCCACCCCCGATCCCGCCCCCCTCCACTCCACACAGAGCATCGATGGCCGCCCACCCGCCTCCCACGTAAGCTCCCACCCACCAACGATACCGGCCATCGATGTCCGGTGCAGAGAAGGCCACAGAGTGGCTCTCTCTGCATCGGATGGCCAAGGGGGGTTATTGCAGGATGCCTCTATATCGAGGCATCACTGCAATAATCGGAAAGCAGCTGGAAGCGAGCAGGATCGCTTCCAGCTGCTTTCCAGACCAAGGACGTACGCCACACGTCCTCGGTCATTAACTGTATTTTTTTTGAGGACGTGTGGCGTACGTCCTTGGTCGTTAAGGGGTTAAAGGGCTACTAAACCCAAAATCTTTCTTTCATGATTCAGATAGAGAATACAAATTTAAACTAAATTACAATTTACTTCTATTATTTATTTTGCTTCATTTTTAGATATCCTTAGTTGAAGAAAAAGCAATGCACATGGGTGAGCCAATCACACGAGGCTACCATGTGCAGCAACCAATCAGAAGCTACTGAACATATCTAGATATGCTTTTCAGCAAAGAATATTAAGAGACTATAACATATGAGATAATAGAAGTAAATTAGAAAGATGTTTAAAATGGCATTCTCTTTCTAAATCATGAAAGAAAAAATGTGGGTTTCATGTCCCTTTAAGTTTGCTAAAGCAGTGTTCAGTATTTTTAAGATGTATTCCTACAAATGCTGCAATTTCTAGGGTTATCATTGAAAAGGCCGAGATATAGTGAAAGTTGGAAATTTAGTGGAGTACAGTGGCGTGATCGTGAATTTGGATTCTGTCTTGTCTTGTTGCTTTCTCCAGAAATATCAGTGGAAATTACTGTTTATTAGAGTAGATCTTTCCTAGGATGGCGATGTTGATGAGTAGGATAGATTTATGTCCAGTAAAGGCCAAAACCAAGGATTTACCAAGGGGGTTAGCATTGCCTGTAGTGAGCCGAAGCCCCAGACCCCAGTTGTATGTTCTGGAGTTTAAGTTTCAAAAATACAACCGCAAAAGTGGTGATTGTCTAAATGTAGAGCTAAGGGTTGATATATTAATCAGGGTCTGTATTGTAGCTGTAAGATGTAGCCTACTTTTGGCAAATTCAAGGCAAATCATCTGGAGCTCCTGAAAGTGCAACCGCTCATGATCGCTGTTTGGAGGGGCTATAATACATATTTTTTTAACTATAAGTAAATACTATTTTTCATTATAAATATATTTGACACTTTATTAAAAAATGTTATATGTATTGCTGGCCTAGGCTTAGGTCCAGTTTGAATTTTGTAGATATGTGCTTGCAAATATTTTTATATTTAAATACATACTGATCAGGGGCATATTTAGGTTTTCTGCTGCCCTAGGCACTCAGAATCCTGCTGCCCCCCCCAAAGCCCCCCCCCCCCCCCCCCCCGGATTTAGGCCATTTTTGGCCATATAATTTTTTTGGTCAGGGAGTATTTTTTGTAAATCATAGGATTACAATCTACAGCATACATATTCAGTAAAAGTGTAAGATAGTGATACTGTATAAAGTAAACACTTCCAGGTTGTTAGTAGTACTGTTGTGAGATCTCTGTAACAACAGCCTATAACATCCTGTCTGAGCAAAGGGTGAAAGTGCTTTTATTTAATCCTTATTTCATCTATTAAACAACACTGTAACATAAATCTAAGTTTGTTCTATCTAGGGCTTCATTAAAAGCACTAAAAACAAATCACTGTAGAGTGACTACTGTACATTGCTCTAATGCTCTGTATTCCTTGTAGGTAGAGTCACTACTATACATGCTACACACTGCTCTGTATTCCTTGTAGGTAGAGTCACTACTATACATGCTACACACTGCTCTGTATTCCTTGTAGGTAGAGTCACTACTATACATGCTACACACTGCTCTGTATTACTTGTAGGTAGAGTCAGTACTATACATGCTACACACTGCTCTGTATTCCTTGTAGGTAGAGTCACTACTATACATGCTACACACTGCTCTGTATTCCTTGTAGGAGAGTCACTACTATACATGCTACACACTGCTCTGTATTCCTTGTAGGTAGAGTCACTACTATACATGCTACACACTGCTCTGTATTCCTTGTAGGTAGAGTCACTACTATACATGCTACACACTGCTCTGTATTCCTTGTAGGTAGAGTCAGTACTATACATGCTACACACTGCTCTGTTCCTTGTAGGTAGAGTAACTACTATACATGCTACACACTGCTCTGTATTCCTTGTAGGTAGAGTAAGTACTATACATGCTACACACTGCTCTGTATTCCTTGTAGGTAGAGTCACTACTATACATGCTACACACTGCTCTGTATTCCTTATTGGAGAGTCAGTACTATACATGCTACACACTGCTCTGTATTCCTTGTAGGTAGAGTCACTACTATACATGCTACACACTGCTCTGTATTCCTTGTAGGAGAATCACTACTATACATGCTACACACTGCTCTGTATTCCTTGTAGGTAGAGTCACTACTATACATGCTACACACTGCTCTGTATTCCTTGTAGGTAGAGTCACTACTATACATGCTACACACTGCTCTGTATTCCTTGTAGGTAGAGTCAGTACTATACATGCTACACACTGCTCTGTTCCTTGTAGGTAGAGTAACTACTATACATGCTGCACACTGCTCTGTATTCCTTGTAGGTAGAGTCAGTACTATACATGCTACACACTGCTCTGTATTCCTTGTAGATAGAGTCACTACTATACATGCTACACACTGCTCTGTATTCCTTGTAGGAGAGTCACTACTATACATGCTACACACTGCTCTGTATTCCTTGTAGGTAGAGTCACTACTATACATGCTACACATTGCTCTGTATTCCTTGTAGGTAGAGTCACTACTATACATGCTACACACTGCTCTGTATTCCTTGTAGGTAGAGTCACTACTATACATGCTACACACTGCTCTGTATTCCTTGTAGGAGAGTCAGTACTATACATGCTACACACTGCTCTGTATTCCTTGTAGGAGAGTCACTACTATACATGCTACACACTGCTCTGTATTCCTTGTAGGTAGAGTCACTACTATACATGCTACACACTGCTCTGTATTCCTTGTAGGTAGAGTCAGTACTATACATGCTACACACTGCTCTGTATTCCTTGTAGGAGAGTCACTACTATACATGCTACACACTGCTCTGTATTCCTTGTAGGTAGAGTCACTACTATACATGCTATATAGAAAAAGTGTTTGAACAGTATATCTCACTCCAGATATGGCCTCCTTCACTAGTGTAGTCTTCTCACAAATGACTGCACCATATAATATTTTAAAAAAGGATAGAAAGGTAAGAAGGGGCGCTTTAAATAGCAATCTTGATTTGATATTTAAAATACTTTTAAAATGATAAATTAATTGTATAAAATGTGTAGGTAGAGTCACTACTATACATGCTACACACTGCTCTGTATTCCTTGTAGGTAGAGTCACTACTATACATGCTACACACTGCTCTGTATTACTTGTAGGTAGAGTCAGTACTATACATGCTACACACTGCTCTGTATTCCTTGTAGATAGAGTCACTACTATACATGCTACACACTGCTCTGTATTCCTTGTAGGAGAGTCACTACTATACATGCTACACACTGCTCTGTATTCCTTGTAGGTAGAGTCACTACTATACATGCTACACACTGCTCTGTATTCCTTGTAGGTAGAGTCACTACTATACATGCTACACACTGCTCTGTATTCCTTGTAGGTAGAGTCAGTACTATACATGCTACACACTGCTCTGTTCCTTGTAGGTAGAGTAACTACTATACATGCTACACACTGCTCTGTATTCCTTGTAGGTAGAGTAAGTACTATACATGCTACACACTGCTCTGTATTCCTTGTAGGTAGAGTCACTACTATACATGCTACACACTGCTCTGTATTCCTTATTGGAGAGTCAGTACTATACATGCTACACACTGCTCTGTATTCCTTGTAGGTAGAGTCACTACTATACATGCTACACACTGCTCTGTATTCCTTGTAGGAGAATCACTACTATACATGCTACACACTGCTCTGTATTCCTTGTAGGTAGAGTCACTACTATACATGCTACACACTGCTCTGTATTCCTTGTAGGTAGAGTCACTACTATACATGCTACACACTGCTCTGTATTCCTTGTAGGTAGAGTCAGTACTATACATGCTACACACTGCTCTGTTCCTTGTAGGTAGAGTAACTACTATACATGCTGCACACTGCTCTGTATTCCTTGTAGGTAGAGTCAGTACTATACATGCTACACACTGCTCTGTATTCCTTGTAGATAGAGTCACTACTATACATGCTACACACTGCTCTGTATTCCTTGTAGGAGAGTCACTACTATACATGCTACACACTGCTCTGTATTCCTTGTAGGTAGAGTCACTACTATACATGCTACACATTGCTCTGTATTCCTTGTAGGTAGAGTCACTACTATACATGCTACACACTGCTCTGTATTCCTTGTAGGTAGAGTCACTACTATACATGCTACACACTGCTCTGTATTCCTTGTAGGAGAGTCACTACTATACATGCTACACACTGCTCTGTATTCCTTGTAGGAGAGTCACTACTATACATGCTACACACTGCTCTGTATTCCTTGTAGGTAGAGTCACTACTATACATGCTACACACTGCTCTGTATTCCTTGTAGGTAGAGTCAGTACTATACATGCTACACACTGCTCTGTATTCCTTGTAGGAGAGTCACTACTATACATGCTACACACTGCTCTGTATTCCTTGTAGGAGAGTCACTACTATACATGCTACACACTGCTCTGTATTCCTTGTAGGTAGAGTCAGTACTATACATGCTACACACTGCTCTGTATTCCTTGTAGGAGAGTCACTACTATACATGCTACACACTGCTCTGTATTCCTTGTAGGTAGAGTCACTACTATACATGCTATATAGAAAAAGTGTTTGAACAGTATATCTCACTCCAGATATGGCCTCCTTCACTAGTGTAGTCTTCTCACAAATGACTGCACCATATAATTTTTTTAAAAAGGATAGAAAGGTAAGAAGGAGCGCTTTAAATAGCAATCTGGATATGAAATTTAAAATACTTTTAAAATGATAAATGAATGGTATAAAATGTGATAGTGCATTAACTTAAAATTGTGGATATTGATAAAAATTGATGATTTCTATAGTGATATTAACTTTATGATAAATTAATTCTATAAAAAGTGCATTAACTTTAAAATTGTGGATATTAATAAAAAATTGATGATTTCTATACTGATATTAACTTTAATTTATAAAGGGATTTAAGGAAGGTGATTCGAAGTAGTGATGACTCAGTGATTACAAGTGATTTGTGTGCTGAGTGATAGGTATGTGTGATCCTAAAAATGTGAGTCTTCTATGTGCAAATCTTAAACGTGGGGACAAGTATGGAGTGTGTTAATATATAAAAGGGGTTTATCTGATATTAATTCTAAAAACAACGTGATCAATAGTGATGTGTGGTAATATGGATAGTGTAAATTTCAATATGATTATAAAAAAGACTATGTAGATATGATTTACAATAATATTGGTTTAATAAACATAATGACATACAATGATGTTAAAATAATAAGAATAAGATTTCTATACTAAATAACACCGGTGTTACAAAATATTTAAAATTAGCGCTAAAAACAATTCATTATGAAATCCTAGCAGCAATATAAAAAAAAAAAAAAAACAGACAGCTAAACAGTAAAAATAAATTGATAGTGCAAAGTAGATAACAGCAGTGATACCCTTGTATCACTCTAATGTACAGATATAAAGTTCCCAAATATAATACCAATAAGAACCGCTGGAGCAATCTACCTTATTGAGTAGACAGTCTGTAAACAATTGTTTCAAAATGCGTGTCAAAATGCGTGTCAAAATGCGTGTCAAAATGCGTGTCACAGTTGACACACTGTAACAAGGTTTTCAGTGTGATCTTTCACCAGAGGGCTTTATGAACAACAAGTAGTCCACGTTATCTCCTTTTTTGTTCTCCTTTTTAGTTTTTTAGTGTTCCTAGAGCAAGGTTTTTTTCACAGTACCTTTGTATAATATATGTTTCCTTTCCCCGTGGGTCTCTTCCTTCCGTTGGCGTTCCCTTAGAGTGACTATGGGGTCACATGGATTCCTTTGACCAATGGTAGCAATTCTTTGTTTAAATAAGTGCGCGCACTATTATCCAAATCTTACTGTGTACGGCTCCTCTCGCTGTCCCAATACTAACCAAGGTTTATTATTTCAATTCTCAGGTTAGATGCAGCAGTCCTGGGTGCCTGAATCGGTAGTATAAGCTGTGGGGCCAGATCAACGCATATCGGCAGCAAAGCCTTTTTCAAGATGCCCGTCAGCTGTTTTTAGTCTCCTTTTAAACTTCCTATGGTCAATAGGTGGAGCTTCGAGTGAACCTTTGAATTAACTCCTTGTTGTCAAAACTTTCTTTGGTCAATAGGTGGAGCCTCATATGAACAATTGTATTAGCTCCTTGTTGTCAAAAACCTTAAAGTCTCGCTATTCACCTCTGGTATGACTGTATTATACAATAAAGTCTGTAAAGTTTATTAAGAGTACATGCTACACACTGCTCTGTATTCCTTGTAGGTAGAGTCACTACTATACATGCTATATAGAAAAAGTGTTTGAACAGTATATCTCACTCCAGATATGGCCTCCTTCACTAGTGTAGTCTTCTCACAAATGACTGCACCATATAATTTTTTTAAAAAGGATAGAAAGGTAAGAAGGAGCGCTTTAAATAGCAATCTGGATATGAAATTTAAAATACTTTTAAAATGATAAATGAATGGTATAAAATGTGATAGTGCATTAACTTAAAATTGTGGATATTGATAAAAATTGATGATTTCTATAGTGATATTAACTTTATGATAAATTAATTCTATAAAAAGTGCATTAACTTTAAAATTGTGGATATTAATAAAAAATTGATGATTTCTATACTGATATTAACTTTAATTTATAAAGGGATTTAAGGAAGGTGATTCGAAGTAGTGATGACTCAGTGATTACAAGTGATTTGTGTGCTGAGTGATAGGTATGTGTGATCCTAAAAATGTGAGTCTTCTATGTGCAAATCTTAAACGTGGGGACAAGTATGGAGTGTGTTAATATATAAAAGGGGTTTATCTGATATTAATTCTAAAAACAACGTGATCAATAGTGATGTGTGGTAATATGGATAGTGTAAATTTCAATATGATTATAAAAAAGACTATGTAGATATGATTTACAATAATATTGGTTTAATAAACATAATGACATACAATGATGTTAAAATAATAAGAATAAGATTTCTATACTAAATAACACCGGTGTTACAAAATATTTAAAATTAGCGCTAAAAACAATTCATTATGAAATCCTAGCAGCAATATAAAAAAAAAAAAAAACAGACAGCTAAACAGTAAAAATAAATTGATAGTGCAAAGTAGATAACAGCAGTGATACCCTTGTATCACTCTAATGTACAGATATAAAGTTCCCAAATATAATACCAATAAGAACCGCTGGAGCAATCTACCTTATTGAGTAGACAGTCTGTAAACAATTGTTTCAAAATGCGTGTCAAAATGCGTGTCAAAATGCGTGTCAAAATGCGTGTCAAAATGCGTGTCACAGTTGACACACTGTAACAAGGTTTTCAGTGTGATCTTTCACCAGAGGGCTTTATGAACAACAAGTAGTCCACGTTATCTCCTTTTTTGTTCTCCTTTTTAGTTTTTTAGTGTTCCTAGAGCAAGGTTTTTTTCACAGTACCTTTGTATAATATATGTTTCCTTTCCCCGTGGGTCTCTTCCTTCCGTTGGCGTTCCCTTAGAGTGACTATGGGGTCACATGGATTCCTTTGACCAATGGTAGCAATTCTTTGTTTAAATAAGTGCGCGCACTATTATCCAAATCTTACTGTGTACGGCTCCTCTCGCTGTCCCAATACTAACCAAGGTTTATTATTTCAATTCTCAGGTTAGATGCAGCAGTCCTGGGTGCCTGAATCGGTAGTATAAGCTGTGGGGCCAGATCAACGCATATCGGCAGCAAAGCCTTTTTCAAGATGCCCGTCAGCTGTTTTTAGTCTCCTTTTAAACTTCCTATGGTCAATAGGTGGAGCTTCGAGTGAACCTTTGAATTAACTCCTTGTTGTCAAAACTTTCTTTGGTCAATAGGTGGAGCCTCATATGAACAATTGTATTAGCTCCTTGTTGTCAAAAACCTTAAAGTCTCGCTATTCACCTCTGGTATGACTGTATTATACAATAAAGTCTGTAAAGTTTATTAAGAGTACATGCTTCACACTGCTCTGTATTCCTTGTAGGTAGAGTCACTACCATACATGCTACAAACTGCTCTGTATCCCTTGTAGGTAGAGTCAGTACTATACATGCTACACACTGCTCTGTATTCTCCTTTTAAACTTCCTATGGTCAATAGGTGGAGCTTCGAGTGAACCTTTGAATTAACTCCTTGTTGTCAAAACTTTCTTTGGTCAATAGTAAAGTTTATTAAGAGTACATGCTACACACTGCTCTGTATTCCTTGTAGGTAGAGTCACTACTATACATGCTACATACTGCTCTGTATCCCTTGTAGGTAGAGTCAGTACTATACATGCTACACACTGCTCTGTAGTCTCCTTTTAAACTTCCTATGGTCAATAGGTGGAGCTTCGAGTGAACCTTTGAATTAACTCCTTGTTGTCAAAACTTTCTTTGGTCAATAGGTGGAGCCTCATATGAACAATTGTATTAGCTCCTTGTTGTCAAAAACCTTAAAGTCTCGCTATTCACCTCTGGTATGACTGTATTATACAATAAAGTCTGTAAAGTTTATTAATAGTACATTCTACACACTGCTCTGTATTCCTTGTAGGTAGAGTCACTACTATACATGCTACAAACTGCTCTGTATCCCTTGTAGGTAGAGTCAGTACTATACATGCTACACACTGCTCTGTATTCCTTGTAGGTAGAATCACTACTATACATTCTACACACTGCTCTGTATTCCTTGTAGGTAGAGTCACTACTATACATGCTACACACTGCTCTGTATTCTTTGTAGGTAGAGTCAGTACTATACATGCTACACATTGCTCTGTATTCCTTGTAGGAGAGTCACTACTATACATGCTACACACTGCTTTGTATTCCTTGTAGGAGAGTCACTACTAAAGCATGCTTGGGAACCTCAAAATCCATCCAAGCATATGCTTCTGAAAATAGAACAGCTAATATCACATAAATTAAAAATCAACTTTCCAAATAAGTTTTAACACCAACCTTGTTCAAAAAGGGGAGTTTTCTAGCATTTGGATCTGCATTCTTTATAAGAGAAGGGAAGTATTAGAGCCCTTTGTTTATTGGACATGCACAGGAACAAGTCCCTCATCTCTCACACAAGACAAAAAGCCAAGACGTAAATCCAACACTGTGCACCCATTACTTTCCTAAGTAGTATATAAAATTAAGCTTTAATTATTTTGCCACCATTTTGATGTTGTGGCAGTGGCAGTGTGCAAATATTGTTTGTGGTTTTTTTTCTAACGTTGCACTTCTTGCTTGCAATTTCAGAGCTATCATGGTAGTAGTAGTGAGAGACTGAGAGTCTGACCATCAGACTCTGTCTCTCACTACCATTACCATGATAGCTCTGAAATTGCAAGCAAGTGCAACGAGTGACTGTGGAAGAGACTGTGCCCTACCTAAGTTGAAGACAGTTCGTTGTCGCCCCGCTGAGCGGCTCCAGTCCTCACTGGCTCCGCCGCTCCACTGATCACAGTATGGGTCTCCTCCTGATCTCTCCCGGTGCCACATGCAGAACACACAGAAGCTTGCTGGGTGAAAAACAAGGCCCGACAATTTCAGAGCTATCATGGTAGTAGTAGTGAGAGTCTGAAAGTCTGACCATCAGACTCTCAGTCTCTCACAAGTCACTACCATTACCATGATAGCTCTGAATTTGCAAGCAAGTGCAACAAATGACTCTGTGGAAGAGACTGTGCCCTACCTAGGTTGAAGATGTTTGTTGTCTTCGTTGTGGCCCTGCTGAGCCGCTCCAGTCTTCATTGGCTCCACTGATCACAGTATGGGTCTCCTCCTGATGTCTCCCGGCGCCAGAATGCAGAACACACAGAAGCTGGATGGCTGGTTGAAAACATCATGTGACCTCGGTGAAAAGCCGGTCACGTGATTGCTCAACGGTAATCCACCCATTTAAAATAAAAAAAATAAAAATTCAAAGCAGGCAGCAGACATATTCAAGTGTGCAGTGCAGTTGAAAAGTTCCGCCCCCCAAAAGTTGTTAAACTAGGCACCGGCCTTGTTGGCCTATCCATAAACACGCCCCCGATACTGATATCTCCATAAGAATATAAGTGCAACTATTCATGTACATGGGACAACAGTAATTATTACATATTACATTTTTTATTCTACAAGTTTTAAAATTTCAATGGGAAATAGGTCTCAAAAAGCTCCTTTTTCCTCTTTTACACCTAGCTGAGCTTGGTGTAATTTTGTCAATTTATCAACCGACGGTTCGCACTTTAATTGGAAAACTGGTATAAGTTATCGCTTAATGACTTCTAATACATTTTTATGGGACACGAAAATAGTTTGTGCTATACCTGAATATTACAGGGAGTGCAGAATTATTAGGCAAGTTGTATTTTTGAGGATTAATTTTATTATTGAACAACAACCATGTTCTCAATGAACCCAAAAAAACTCATTAATATCAAAGCTGAATATTTTTGGAAGTAGTTTTTCGTTTGTTTTTAGTTTTAGCTATTTTAGGGGGATATCTGTGTGTGCAGGTGACTATTACTGTGCATAATTATTAGGCAACTTAACAAAAAACAAATATATACCCATTTCAATTATTTATTTTTACCAGTGAAACCAATATAGCATCTCGACATTCACAAATATACATTTCTGACATTGAAAAACAAAGCAAAAACAAATCAGTGACCAATATAGCCACCTTTCTTTGCAAGGACACTCAAAAGCCTGCCATCCATGGATTCTGTCAGTGTTTTGATCTGTTCACCATCAACATTGCATGCAGCAGCAACCACAGCCTCCCAGACACTGTTCAGAGAAGTGTACTGTTTTCCCTCCTTGTAAATCTCACATTTGATGATGGACCACAGGTTCTCAATGGGGTTCAGATCAGGTGAACAAGGAGGCCATGTCATTAGATTTTCTTCTTTTACACCCTTTCTTGCCAGCCACGCTGTGGAGTACTTGGACGCGTGTGATGGAGCATTGTCCTGCATGAAAATCATGTTTTTCTTGAAGGATGCAGACTTCTTCCTGTACCACTGCTTTAAGAAGGTGTCTTCCAGAAACTGGCAGTAGGACTGGGAGTTGAGCTTGACTCCATCTTCAACCCGAAAAGGCCCCACAAGCTCATCTTTGATGATACCAGCCCAAACCAGTACTCCACCTCCACCTTGCTGGCGTCTGAGTCGGACTGGAGCTCTCTGCCCTTTACCAATCCAGCCACGGGCCCATCCATCTGGCCCATCAAGACTCACTCTCATTTCATCAGTCCATAAAACCTTAGAAAAATCAGTCTTGAGATAATTCTTGGCCCAGTCTTGATGTTTCAGCTTGTGTGTCTTGTTCAGTGGTGGTCGTCTTTCAGCCTTTCTTACCTTGGCCATGTCTCTGAGTATTGCACACCTTGTGCTTTTGGGCACTCCAGTGATGTTGCAGCTCTGAAATATGGCCAAACTGATGGCAAGTGGCATCTTGGCAGCTGCACGCTTGACTTTTCTCAGTTCATGGGCAGTTATTTTGCGCCTTGGTTTTTCCACACGCTTCTTGCGACCCTGTTGACTATTTTGAATGAAACGCTTGATTGTTCAATGATCACGCTTCAGAAGCTTTGCAATTTTAAGAGTGCTGCATCCCTCTGCAAGATATCTCACTATTTTTGACTTTTCTGAGCCTGTAAATTCCTTCTTTTGACCCATTTTGCCAAAGGAAAGGAAGTTGCCTAATAATTATGCACACCTGATATAGGGTGTTGATGTCATTAGACCACACCCCTTCTCATTACAGAGATGCACATCACCTAATATGCTTAATTGGTAGTAGGCTTTCGAGCCTATACAGCTTGGAGTAAGACAACATGCATAAAGAGGATGATGTGGTCAAAATACTCATTTGCCTAATAATTCTGCACTCCCTGTAGTTAGTGATTGGTTAGCAAGGGTTCTATTGGTCTGGGGGACAAGGAAATCAGTGAAAAGAACATAAAACAATTTACTCATTTGACAAAATAAAGCTGCAGTTTTCATTGCAAACTTATTCTTATATACTGTGTATGGTTCCTAATCATGTATTTTATTATTTGTGTCTAATGTTCCTTTAAAGAGACAGTCTACTCCAAAATGTTTATTGTTTAAAAATATAGATAATATCATTACTACCCATTCCCCATCTTTGTACAACCAACATTGTTATATTAATATACTTTAAAACCTTTAAACCTCTAAATTTGCACCTGTTTCTAAGCTCCTGCAGGCCACCTTTATCTCAGTGCATTTTTATAGCTTTTCACAGCAAGACACTGCTAGTTCATTTGTGCAATATAAATAACACTGTGCTCACTCGCGTAGAGTTAATAATGAGTTAGCACTAACTAGCTAAAATGCAAGTCTGTAAATAGAACTGAGATAAGGGGCAGTCTGGAGAGGCTTAGATACAAGGTAATCACAGAAGTAAAAATTAATAAACGGGTAATAAAAGGTTTATCTATCTTTTTTTAAAAATAACAATTTTGGAGTAGACTATCCCTTTAACACAGAAGTATATGCTAATGCCATAAACGCCACAAACAAAACCCTGGAGAAGATAGATTAAGCGAGCCTCAATGAGTTCTGAATATGATCTCACATTTACAACAAGGTCTCTCAACAGCCTAAAGAGTATCTATGAATCCCTTATCAGGAATCCTGACTATAGCTGTTACTCTGCATCTAACTATTTAAAAATGTGGAGAATATTGCTACGCTGAATAAAAAATAGGGAAAGAGGATAAGGCAAGAAAGCCAAGTCAAATAATATGCATCATCTCAATTTAAAGCTATGCAATTTAAGGTTGTAAAGTTTTTCATTGTAAATTGCATTATTTGAAGCATTTGAGATACAGATTTATTTTCTTTTTATACAGACACACAGCCCCTTAAGCGCAAATAAATTAATATTTAGAAATTCTTTTTTATATATCTTCAGCTCAATTTTCCTGCATGATATCTAAATTATGACATTCACAGGAAGATAATATGTTTCCTATATAGTTCTTCTAGTTGTATTAGTCCTGAAGGAATGAAGATTTAGTATAGGCTGTAATATCTTTTAAGATTCCTCTATTATAGTGTTCCAGATGTCAAGTTATTATGTAACTCTTTTGATCTATTATTTTATTACTTGAAAATAGGATTTTACTTAAAGATTTCTCTTTTTGACTGGCTTTTAGTTATCTCTGTGGTGAATTTAGCAAACTTTACTTACACCCTGGAGCAAAACTAGGCCAAAACTCTTTTATTTTACATGTACACTCTTTTCAAGAGTTTGCAGAGCTTCCTATTACTAATTAAGGAGTTAATCACAATATTTTCTATCACCTAGATTACGAGTTTTGCGTTGCGGCTCGTAACGCTGAAAATATGGCATTTTCAGCGTTAAAACAGCACTGTAGCTATTACAAGTCTTGTCGGTATAGGTATACCGCACACCTTTTAGCCTGTACCGCAGCGTCAGTACCGCACTCGTAAAAATTAAGTTTTTTTCATGGGATTCCCATAGCGCCGGTATTACGAAATTTGCGGTGAGGCTAAAAAGATAGCGTTACAGCCTAAAGCGACAAGATCCATACCGCCATCTGAAGTCAGTATTTATGAGTTTTACACTACAAAGCTGTAACATAAAACTCATAACTAAACTGTTACAAAGTGCACTAAACACCCATAAACTACCTATTAACCCCTAAACCGAGGCCCTCCTGCCTCGCAAACACTATAATAAATGTATTAACCCCTAATCTGCTGCTCCCGACATCGCTGCAACAAAGAAATATTAACCCCTATTTCGCCGCTCCCCGACATCGTCACCACTATACTAAAGTTATTAACCCCTAAACTGCCGCCCTCCCGCATTGCAAACACTATTTAAATATTATTAACCCCTAATCTGCCGTCCGCCAGCATTGCCCCCGCTGTACTAAAGCCCTAAACCGCAAGCCACTATAATAAACCTAATAACCCCTAAACCGAAAGCCCCCCACAATGAAATAAACTAAATAAAACTATTAACCCCTAAACCGAAAGCCTCCCACATCGCAATAAACTAATTTAAACTAGTAACCCCTAAACCTAACACCACCCTAACTTTATATTAAAATTACAATTTCCCTATCTTAAATTAAAACTTACCTGTCAAACTAAAAAAAACTAAGTTTAAACTAACAATTAAATTAATATAACTATTAAACTAAAATTAAACTAACTACCAATTAAATTAAACTAAACTAAACATTAAAAAAATCCTAACACTACTACTAAAATGACAAACTATCTAATTACAAACAATACCTGTTACAAAAAATAACACACTAAATTACAAAAAAAATAAAAAACAAAATTATCAAAAATAAAAAAGAATTACACCTAATCTAATAGCCCTATCAAAATAAATAAGCCCACCCAAAATAATAAAAAAAAAAACTAGCCTACAATAAACTACCAATGGCCCTTAAAAGGGCCTTTTGTGGGGCATTGCCCCAAAGATATCAGCTCTTTTACATGTAAAAAAAAACACAAAGACCCCCCCAATAGTAAAATCCACCACCCAACCAACCCCCCCCAAAAAAAAAAACATAATTCTAAAAAAACCTAAGCTACCCATTGCCCTGAAAAGGGCATTTGTATGGGCATTGCCCTTAAAAGGGTATTTAGCTCTTTTATTGCCCAAACCCTAAACTAAAAAATAAAACCCACCCAATAAACCCTTAAAAAAGCCTAACACTAACCCCCTGATGATCCACTTACAGTTTTTTGAAGTCCTGCTTGAACGATCTTCATCCCGGCGAAGTCTTCATCCAGATGGCCTCTTCAATCTTCATCCCGGCGGCAACGTCCTGATCCAAGCGGCGAGAAGTATTCATCCAGACGGCCTCTTCAATCTTCATCATCTTTTATCTTGATCCCGGAGAGCTGCTTAAATTTTAGCAGCACTAATTCCTATTGGCTGATTCAAAGTTTTCAGCAAATAGGAATGCAAAGGACGCCATCTTGAATTGCGTCCCTTGCATTGAAGATTCAGTGTACGGTGGCGACCGTATGAATAGGATGCTCTGCGCCGGATGTCTTCAGGGTGGACCCGCTCCGTGCCTCCGGGATCAAGATAGAAGATGCCGCCTAGATTTTTTTTAAAAGGGTATTAGAATAGGAATAATCTTTATTTTTTTGATAATTTCGTGGGGTTTTTTTTGTAATGGTAGTTTTTTTATTTTTTGTAATGGTAGTTTTTTTTTATTTTTTGTGATTTTAGTGTTTTTTTATTTTTTGTAATGTTTGGTTTTAGTGTAAGGTAGTTTAGTTTTTATTTCACAGATAAGTTTGTATTTATTTATTTATTTATTTATTTTTTTTTTTTATTTTTTTTTTATTTATTTTTTTTATTGAGGAAGTATGGCACATAGGTACATACATGGCAGTTAACGACAAAAACAGTATCTCAAGAGTTGACAACAAGAGAAACACAATACTACATCCAAACATATACGGTTGTCTTGGCAGCCAGTCTGTTCTGTTCCCCATTTAAGTTTTTAAGGGTTTGCTGTGCCATCAAGGATTGCTAGCTCCACTGAATGGAGCGGTCTTTGAGAAAACGTGGATGACACCAGAGTCAAACTGTGATAACAACACGTGAAATAATTTGTTTCTAATATAATGTCCAGATGGTCCTCAGAGAAGAATGCAAATATAGATAGGGCAATAACCCCGAACATCTTATAACAAAAAATTACTCTAATACAGTTTTCAGTTCTGGTCAGGTACCCGGGATCAGGATAGGTTTAATAAGCTGAAATAAGCATTCCAAGCTATAGATAATAAGGTACATAAGTATAGACACTTTTTCTATTGAAGGTAGGGCCCGAAGGATCTTTAGATACATATAAGGGAGAAAGCGTTAAACCGATCCTTCGAACTAAGCAGAGGCTACGAAACTCTGCCAGGGTATGAATGCGGAGGAGAATTTACTCATCCCTTACCGCATAGAAAAAAAAAAGGGGGGGGTGGAGTAGAATAAAGCTTATTGGGTTACTATAGGTTTAGGAGTTACAGTAGGTTAAGTCTAGCATGGAGGGATTTTACCTTACAGTCTTCCTTATTGATCACTGCAAAATAAATATACCTATACAGTCCTGCCACAAATAGAACTTCTTAAAGCTTACTGAGTTGCTATAGATATAGGGGTTTCACTGAATGTTTTGCCTTAAAGTCTCCATTATTTATCTCTGAACAATATGGTAAGTATATATGCAGACTTTAGCAAATATATGAAAGAAGTGGCCCTTATATGAGAAGGAAATAACTTTGTGAAGTAAATATATAATAAGGGTAGGTACAATTAGTGTTATAGTACAGAAGGTATCAAATATTTCTAGGCAACTAAGCATTCACAACTATTACCCCTAAATCTCCATTAGCTCATCACAGATTATATACAGCAGGAGGAGTATTATGCATCTCTGAACAATATAGTAAGAATATGTGCAGACTTTAGTAAATATGTGAAAGAAGTGATCCATATATGGGAAGTAAGTAGCTTTCCGGAGTAAATATCCAATAAAGGGTATAGTACAGAATATCATAGTGCATAGTAAAGGTATCAAATATTTTTAGGCAACTAAGCGTTTACAGCTATTACCAATAAATCTCCATGAGCTCTTCACAAAGTATATACAGCAGGAGGGGACAATTACACAATCTGCTCAATTTTCAGATATTATTCGTCATATATGCAGATTCCTTAAGTTCAACTATAATAAAGTCCCTTAAAGAGTCCAAACACTGAACTTGATTGAGAACATGAAAGATATGCAAAATGGAGCTGTAGGCTGAAGCACACATCGTCCACTACCGCTATAAGATTGTCACCCAATTCCGACTTTTATATTGGGACAGCCAGACCTTCCGGCACTTTGAAGAGGCTTCCCAAGCATATGAACAATGGAGCCGCTGCATTGTGAATCCAGACAGTAGGAACAGAGAGCCCACCCGGCAAGGTAGCCTGCCTCCAGAGTCGCAACCTCCTGCTCGGTCGTAACCTCAAAACTTTCTCTAAATATCTCAGTGACCTCACCTTCAGTGCTCCCCACAGCCGTACCCTCCTGTAAGCACATACCATTTATATCGCCGACCGCATCTCCCAGGGCAGAGGGAAACGGCGAGCGACCCCCGCTCTCGCGGGTTGAAGCAGCTGCAAAGGGGTAGGCTGGTTCTGTTAGAGGGTGTTGAGTGGAAGTCTCCTGGGGAACAGTCATGCGTGTGCCCGGATCCATAGCTGCTCCCTCACAAGGTTCAGCGCTTTCTGCTCCCTCGTTCCGGTGCATATCGATCAAAATAAGCCGGTCTAACCTGTTCTGGAGGTTGTGATCATACTTTTCAAAGAGGGCTAGAATAGCCATGCGGGAGTCCACCATGTTTGTGCCTCTGTGTAGCTAGGCCGCAATGAGTCTCTCTGGTAGTCGGCTGTGTACAAGCTCCCGGATCTTCTTCAAACCCTTATAGCAGGGTCTTAGATAGGGGTTCAGAATATATCTATCACCAGTTATAGGCTATTAGGTTAGTAAAAACACCCTCAAAATCTCAATTGAAACCGGGAGCTATTGCGATGTGCGTCCAGTTACTTTGGCGGTTAGCTCCGCCCCCCAAGTTTGTATTTATTTTAACTAGGCAGTTATTAAATAGTTAATAACTATTTACTAACTAGTCTACCTTGTTAAAATAAATACAAATTTACCTGTGAAATAAAAATAAAACCTAAGCTAGCTACAATGTAACTATTGGTTATATTGTAGCTAGCTTAGGTTTTTGTTTTACAGGTATTTAGTTTCAAATAGGTATTATTTAGCTAATAATAGTAAATTTAATTTAGATCTGATTTCATTATGATAAAGTTAGGGGGTGTTAGGGATAGGGTTAGACTTAGGTTTAGGGTTACATTAGGGTTAGGTTTAGGGGTAAATATAGTTTAATTTAGGTTGTTGCAATATGGAGGGCTGGCGGTTTAGGGGTTAATAGGTATTATTTTGTTAATAATTGTACGTTTAATTTAGATCTATTTTAATTATGTTAAAGTTATGGGGTGTTAGGGTTACGTTAGGGTTAGGGGTTAATATAGTTTAATTTAGGTTGTTGCGATATGGGGGGCTGGCAGTTTAGGGGTTAATAGTTTTATTTAGTGGTAGTGATGTGGGAGGCCAGAGGTTTAGGCGTTATAGCTTTATTTAGGTGGCGGCGATATCGGGAGCGGCAGATTAGGGGTTAATAACTGTAGGTAGGTGTCGGCGATGTCAGGGGCAGCAGATTAGGGGTGTTTAGACTTGGGGTTTATGTTAGGGTGTTAGGTTTAAACTGTCTTTTATCTTCCCCAAAGACATCAATGGGGCTGCGTAACGGAGCTTTTGTTTCCACGATCGCAGGTGTTAGACTTTTTTTTCCTGGCTATCCCCATTGATGTCTATGGGGAAAGCGTGCACAAGCACGTCAAACACAGCGCTTGTTTTGGGAGCGGTATGGAGCTTAAAATCTCCATATCGCCCGTACAATCAGTGTTTTTTTTAACTTGTAATGGCAGCGCTATAGGGAATTAAATAACTCCACTTTTGTGGCGTTCTTTACTTTCCCTATAGCGCTCAAAACTCGTAATCTAGGCGATAGTAACTAAAAAAAAAAAGGGGGCAGAATTATGACCAAAAAAAAGCATTTTTGGGTTTTAACATTTACTTCGCTGGTTAAAGGACCTGTGTTTTTATGTACTGGGAACTTCAGAGAAAAACTTTTCCAAAATATCGGAAAATTTTAAATTTTTAGCATTTTTGCTATCACTCCATTTAGACAGAAATAGAGCCTTGTTTTTTTTATTTACCTATTAAAACTATATATTATTTTTACTTGACAACCATGGTACTGATCTAGGCCCATTTTGGTATATTACATGCCACCATTTCACCGCCATATTAAAAACAATCTTTCGCTTTTTCACCAACTTTGGGTTTCTTATCGAAATTATTTACACACAACTACTGCGGTCTTGAGCAAAATGGTTGTAAAAGTTTCTCTGGGATCCCCGTTGTTCAGAAATAGCAGACATGCATGGCAATGCTTTGCCATTGATTTTTGGTGATTAGAAGACCACTAAATGCAGCTGTGGACAACACTTTTGAAATTTCTGGCAGTGAAGGGGTTAATCAGATAGCTGGAAAGGTTAATTGTATCTGTAGTGTAGAGATTACCCTCCCACCTGACACCTCCCATACCCTGATCTCTACCCGATGCCTTCCAAACAACTCTCTTCCCTCCCTCACATTCCACTGTTTACCACCTAACTTAAGTACTGGCAGTCAGTCTTCCAGTAATTAGTTTTAGGGCATATATTTTTTTTCCACCGTAGGGATTTCTTCTCAACCCTCCCACCACCCTGATCCCTCGTAAACAGTTCTCTAATCCTCTCCCCTCTCAATGATCTCTGCCATCTTAGCTACTAGCAACTCTCTACCAGTACCCAGTTTATAGAAATTACATTATCTTTTCATATTTATTAATAAATAAAGTGTTTCTGTAGTATAGCAATCCCCCTCCCTCTTTTACACTTTCCAGCCAGCCATTACACTTTTCTGCAGCACAGTGGCCCATCCCTCCCCCTACCTCAGCAAATTTTTCTTTCTGTAGCATAGGGTTTCTCCCCTTCCTCCCCTTCCGTGATGAGCTGACTGCCTTCCTCTCTCCTTTTCAATGCAAGCCAATATATGCACTAACACAGACTGTCACTGTCTGTATCAGCGATCTGCCTTCATATGATAAAAGGAAGAACAATCAGTTCTTCCTGATCATATGAAGGCAGATGTCTTCTGCCCCTGACTGCATTCTCCGCTGTCAAAGCTGATATCGGGGACCACAATATGAGCCAGAGTGTTGGACAAAGTACTGTGTGTCCTGTACCTATGTACATTTGCCTTAAGGGGTTAATAGTGCTTAGTGATGCTAATAGGTGTCATCTGCAATTAACTGGTTTTTCTCCAAAGCCATACAGATATGTGTGTATGTTTTTTAATGGATTTGAACAGGGCATTATCATTATAGAGGACGTGTGTTTGTTAGGCTATTGATTTTGCTATTTTTCTTAGTGTAAGAGTGTGTATTCTTATTTTTTGTAATGTGCGTTAATATTTGTGTACTATTCTGGTGCACAAAATTAACCCCTTAGTGACCAGACCATTTTTCAATTTTCTTACCCTTAAGGATCTGAGCTATTTTTTACATTTTTGCGGTGTTTGTGTTTAGCTGTAATTTTCCTCTTACTCATTTACTGAACCCACACATATTATATAAAGTTGTTCTCGCCATTAAATGGACTTTCTAAAGATACCATTATTTTCATCATATCATATAATTTACTATAAAAAAAATTATAAAATATGATGAAAAAATGGGAAAATACACACTTTTTCTAACTTTGACCCCCAAAATCTGTTACACATCTACAACCACAAAAAACACCCATGCTAAATAGTTTCTAAATTTTATCCTGAGTTTAGCAAAACCCAATGTTTACATGTTCTTTGCTTTTTTGCAAGTTATAGGGCAATAAGTAGAAGTAGCACTTTACTATTTCCAAACCATTTTTTTTTTTCAAATTAGCCATAGGCATGTATTTATCAAGCCGTCAACGGCAAATATGCTGGAATTCCCAGCGTATTTGTGGCGAGCCTGATTCACCTTAGTTATCAAACCCTACAGAGCGGCAAAAGTAGAATTTGGTGACGTAACATACGATCCGCCGGACTCAATTCGACACAGATCGATGCTTACATCACTACAGATGTTCCGAACGCAAGTTTGGCACTATCTGACTACTTTTGGAAGTTATCAAATTCCTACCAGGTACGCTCGGCACTATTCTGGCCCAGCGTACCTAGTTTTTAATCCACCGGCGCCGCCCTGGAGGCGTCGGATGCCATAGGAATCAATGGGAGTCGGAAAGCAGCGAGAGCTTATGTTCGCTGCTGCCCGATATCACATTGATTTCTATGGGAACGTGTACACCTAACACCCTAACATGTACACCGAGTCTAAACACCCCTAATCTGCCCCCCCTACACCGCCGCCACCTACTTTATACTTATTAACCTCTAATCTGCCACCCCGACACCGCCACCACCTAAATAAAACTTATTAACCCCTATCCCGCTGCTCCCGGACCCCGCCGCAACTAAATACACTTATTGACCCCTAAACCGCTGCTCCCAGAGCCCACCCCCACCTACATTATACTTATTAACCCCTAATCTGCTGCCCCTACACCGCCGCCACCTACATTATACTTATTAACCCCTAATCTTCCACCCCCTACCCCGCCGCCACTATATTAAATGTATTAACCCCTAAACCTAAGTCTAACCCTAACCCTAACACCCCCTAACTTAAATATAATTTAAATATATATAAATAAATATTTATATCATTAACTACATGATTCCTATTTAAAACTAATACTTACCTGTAAAATAAACCAAAAGATAGGTACAATATAACTAATAGTTACATTGTAGCTAGCTTAGGATTTATTTTTATTTTACAGGCAACTTTGTATTTATTTTAACTAGGTACAATAGTTATTAAATAGTTATTAACTATTTAATAACTTCCTAGTTAAAATAAATACAAATATACCTGTAAAATAAAACCTAACCTAAGTTACAATTACACCTAACACTACACTATAATTAAATAAATTAAGTAAACTAAATACAATTAAAAACAATTATCTAAAGTACAAAAAAAACAAAACACTAAATTACAGAAAATAATAAAATAATTACAAGTTTTTTAAACTAATTACACCTAATCTAATCCCCCTAATAAAATAAAAAAGCCCCCCAAAATAATAAAAATCCCTACCCAATACTAAATTACGAATAGTCCTTAAAAGGGCCTTTTGCGTTCATTGCCCCAAATTAATCAGCTCTTTTACCTGAAAAAAAAGTACAATACCTCCCCAACATTAAAACCCACCACCCTCACACCCAACCCTACTCTAAAACCCACCCAATACCCCCTTAAAAAAACCTTACACTAACCCCTTGAAGATCACCCTACCTTGAGACGTCTTCACCCAACCGGGCCGAAGTCCTCAACGAAGTGGTCCTCCAGACGGGCAGAAGTCTTCATCCAAGCCAGGCAGAAGAGGTCCTCCAGACGGGCAGAACTCTTCATCCAGGCGGCATCTTCTATCTTCATCCATCCAGCATAGAGTGGGTCCATCTTCAAGAGAATTCTATCAGCCAATCGGAATTCAAGGGACACCATCTTGGATGACGTCATTTAAAGGAACCATCATTCAGTCGTCGGATGTCGTTGGAAGAGGATGCTCCGCGTCGGATCTCTTGAAGATGGACCCGCTCCGCGCCGGATGGATGAAGATAGAAGATGCCGCCTGAATGAAGACTTCTGCCCGTCTGGAGGACCTCTTCTGCCCGGCTTGGATGAAGACTTCTGCCCTTCTGGAGGACCACTTCGCCCAGCTTTGTTGAGGACTTTGGCCCGGTTGGGTGAAGAACTTTGGCCCGGTTGGGTGAAGACTTCTCAAGGTAGGGTGATCTTCAAGGGGTTAGTGTTTGGTTTTTTTAAGGGGGAATTGGGTGGGTTTTAGAGTAGGGTTGGGTGTGTGGGTGGTGGGTTTTAATGTTTGGGGGGTATTGTATGAATAGCCCTTTTAAGGGCTATTCGTAATTTAGTATAGGATAGGGATTTTTATTATTTTGGGGGGCTTTTTTATTTTATTAGGGGGATTAGATTAGGTGTAATTAGTTTAAAAAACTTGTAATTATTTTATTATTTTCTGTAATTTAGTGTTTGTTTGTTTTTTTGTACTTTAGATAATTGCTTTTAATTGTATTTAGTTTACTTAATTTATTTAATTATAGTGTAGTGTTAGGTGTAATTGTAACTTAGGTTAGGTTTTATTTTACAGGTATATTTGTCTTTATTTTAACTAGGAAGTTATTAAATAGTTAATAACTATTTAATAACTATTGTACCTAGATAAAATAAATACAAATTTGCCTGTAAAATAAAAATAAACCATAAGCTAGCTACAATGTAACTATTAGTTATATTGTAGCTATCTTAGGGTTTATTTTATAGGTAAGTATTTCGTTTTAAAAAGGAATAATTTATTTCGATTTATTTAAATTATATTTAAGTTATGGGGTGTTAGGGTTAGTGTTAGAGTTAGGTTTAGGGGTTAATACATTTAATATAGTGACGGCGGTGTAGGGGGGGCAGATTAAGGGTTAATAAATATAATGTAGGTGGCGGCAGTGTAGGGGGGCAGATTAGGGGTTAATAAATATAATGTAGGTGGCGGCGGTGTAGGGGGGGCAGATTAGGGGTTAATAAATATAATGTAGGTGGCGGTGGTCTCCGGGAGCGGCGGTTTAGGGGTTAAACACTTTATTTAGTTGCGGTGGGGTCCGGGAGCGGAAGGATAGGGGTTGATAACTTTATGTAGGTGGCGGCGGTATAGGGGGCGGAAGATTAGGGGTTAATATGTATAATGTAGGTGGCGGTGGACCCCGGGGGGGATGGTTCAGGGGTTAATACTTTTATTAGAGTTGCAGTGGGCTCCGGGAGCGGCGGTTTAGGGGTTAATAACTTTATTTAGGTGCGGTAGGGTCCGGGAGCGGCGGTATAGGGGGTAAAAAGTATAGTGTGGGTGTTTAGTGACAGGGTACCAAGAAAGCTGAAAAAAAGCCGAAGAGCAGCGAGATCAATGACTGTTAGTTAACAACAGTCCGCTGCTCAACGCACCGTACTTGGTGCGCGGCTTTTTGACAGCTTTTTTGGTAACTTTGGAGAATGTATTCAGGTCTGCGGCTGCGATGTTAGGCGATATTAGGAGAGCGTATTGGTGCCGTTGAATGCAAGAAAGTCGATGGCTTGATAAGTAGATGCCATAGTTATATTGTAACACTGTTATCTGTTAGGAATCCCTGAATAATCCTTCACATGTATATATTTTTTTTAGTAGACAACCCAAAGTATTGATCTAGGCCCATTTTAGTATATTTCATGCCACAATTTCACTGCCAAATGCAATCAAATAAAAAAAATTGTTAACTTTTTCACTAACTTTAGGTTTCTCACTGAAATTATTTACAAACAGCTTGTGCAATTATGGCACACATGGTTGTAAATGCTTCTCTAGGATCCCCTTTGATCAGAAATAGCAGACATAATTAATTTTAGTTTTAGTGTAGAGATGAGCTTCCCACCTGACACATCCCACCCTCTGATCCCTCCCTGGCCCCCCTCAAACAGCTCCCTTTCCTCCCCCACCTCACAATTGTCACCACCATCTTAAGTACTGGCAGAAAGTCTGCCAGTAATAAAATACATTTTTTAATTTTTTTATTTAATTTTTGTTTATATTGATTCTGCAGTGTTGTATACCCCATACAGCTCTCTAACCCTCCCCCCTCTACCTTATTGTGTGCTGTCTTGGGTATTGGCAGCTGTCTGCCAGTACCCAGTTTGCCAAAAAAAATATTTATTTTTTTATATACAATAAAAAAATTCTGTAGTGTAGCTGCCCCCCTCAATATCCTCTCCCACTCCTCCTCCCAGATCCCTTGCCTAATATTTATTCCCCCTCCCTCTGACATGCACCCCTGTCCCCCCACGCACTCCCTCGCACTTCTGTGTGTCCGGATCCGGAACTTATCAACAATGGGCCGCCCACCCACCTGCCTGCTCTGGCTCCCACCCACCAACCATTGGCACCAGAGGGGCTCTCTTAGCATCAGAGTTGATCTCTCTGCATAGGTGCCTAAAAAAAGGGTATTGTAGGATGCCTCAATATCGAAGCATCACTGCAATACCCTGAATGTGCCTGGAAGCGATCACCATCGCTTCCAGCCCTTGAAACCCCAGAGGACGTGTCAAGCACGTCTTTGGTCCTTAACTGACACTTTTTGTAGGACGTGCCTGACACGTCCTTGGTCGCTAAAGGGTTAATGTTATAGTTAAAAATGTTTAGGGTAGTCAGTTGTAATTAAAAAAGTGTTTTGGGGTGTTTATTAAGGCCTTTTTTTAAGCTGTTAAAAAATTACCTCATAAATGTAATGTTAAGAATTAAGAATTAAACTGAATTGAGAAAAAAAACAAAAAAAACAGGAATTTTCTCCAAAATGCTTATGTCAACAAACAATAAAAAATGGCTTATAGTGATTGCATTGACATCGGAAATAGCTCAATGACAGTGATTAACACACAGATCATTATAAAAAAAAGTAGATTTTGATCAACCCTTATATTTATAAAAATACAATTGAGCAGGTGTGTCTCTAACCATCATTACAGTTATCAGACAGTAAATATGCATACCGCAGTATGCATTGTGCACAAACATGTATTTTTAAGTGCTAGGCACAACATTAATTTAAATAGCTTTTACGTAGTATTTTCATGCAAAACAATTTAACATGTTTAATTGCTGCTCCTTCATTTGAATAATATGCTCTACATCTATGTCCATATAAACTATAATTAAAGTCAGCTTGATTCATAGATATTGCTCTTTCTGTTTATTATGGAATAGCATTTCTAGGGTATGCTCAGGAGCATGCATATGTCCTGAGCACTATAGGGCCTAAGTTTGTAACAATGTGTAACATTACTGCAAATATTGACACACAAATGCAACTGACATACAGGGAGTGCAGAATTATTAGGCAAGTTGTATTTTTGAGGATTAATTTTATTATTGAACAACAACCATGTTCTCAATGAACCCAAAAAACTCATTAATATCAAAGCTGAATAGTTTTGGAAGTAGTTTTTAGTTTGTTTTTAGTTATAGCTATTTTAGGGGGATATCTGTGTGTGCAGGTGACTATTACTGTGCATAATTATTAGGCAGCTTAACAAAAAACAAATATATACCCATTTCAATTATTTATTTTTACCAGTGAAACCAATATAACATCTCAACATTCACAAATATACATTTCTGACATTCAAAAACAAAACAAAAACAAATCAGTGACCAATATAGCCACCTTTCTTTGCAAGGACACTCAAAAGCCTGCCATCCATGGATTCTGTCAGTGTTTTGATCTGTTCACCATCAACATTGCGTGCAGCAGCAACCACAGCCTCCCAGACACTGTTCAGAGAGGTGTACTGTTTTCCCTCCTTGTAAATCTCACATTTGATGATGGACCACAGGTTCTCAATGGGGTTCAGATCAGGTGAACAAGGAGGCCATGTCATTAGATTTTTTTCTTTTATACCCTTTCTTGCCAGCCACGCTGTGGAGTACTTGGACGCGTGTGATGGAGCATTGTCCTGCATGAAAATCATGTTTTTCTTGAAGGATGCAGACTTCTTCCTGTACCACTGCTTGAAGAAGGTGTCTTCCAGAAACTGGCAGTAGGACTGGGAGTTGAGCTTGACTCCATCCTCAACCCGAAAAGGCCCCACAAGCTCATCTTTGATGATACCAGCCCAAACCAGTACTCCACCTCCACCTTGCTGGCGTCTGAGTCGGACTGGAGCTCTCTGCCCTTTACCAATCCAGCCACGGGCCCATCCATCTGGCCCATCAAGACTCACTCTCATTTCATCAGTCCATAAAATCTTAGAAAAATCAGTCTTGAGATATTTCTTGGCCCAGTCTTGACGTTTCAGCTTGTGTGTCTTGTTCAGTGGTGGTCGTCTTTCAGCCTTTCTTACCTTGGCCATGTCTCTGAGTATTGCACACCTTGTGCTTTTGGGCTCTCCAGTGATGTTGCAGCTCTGAAATATGGCCAAACTGGTGGCAAGTGGAATTTTGGCAGCTGCACGCTTGACTTTTCTCAGTTCATGGGCAGTTATTTTGCGCCTTGGTTTTTCCACACACTTCTTGCGACCCTGTTGACTATTTTGAATGAAACGCTTGATTGTTCGATGATCACGCTTCAGAAGCTTTGCAATTTTAAGAGTGATGCATCCCTCTGCAAGATATCTCACTATTTTTGACTTTTCTGAGCCTGTCAAGTCCTTCTTTTGACCCATTTTGCCAAAGGAAAGGAAGTTGCCTAATAATTATGCACACCTGATATAGGGTGTTGATGTCATTAGACCACACCCCTTCTCATTACAGAGATGCACATCACCTAATATGCTTAATTGGTAGTAGGCTTTCGAGCCTATACAGCTTGGAGTAAGACAACATGCATAAAGAGGATGATGTGGTCAAAATACTCATTTGCCTAATAATTCTGCACTCCCTGTATAATGCCAAAAACACATCCACACTCCTTAGCCCACCTAGGTATGCTATTCAACAAAGGGTACAACGAGAATAAATAATGGATAACAGAATAATTAGAAAATTCTCATCAAATTCAAGTTTAAAGGGACACTGTACCCAAAAAATTTCTTTTGTGATTCAGATTGAGCATGAAATTTTAAGCAACTTTCTAATTTACTCCTATTATCAAATTTTCTTCATTCTCTTGGTATCTTTATTTGAAATGCAAGAATGTAAGTTTAGATGCCGGCCCATTTTTGGTGAACAACCTGGGTTGTCCTTGCTGATTGGTGGATAAATTCATCCACCAATAAAAAAGTGCTGTCCAGAGTACTGAAACCAAAAAAAAGCTTAGATGCCTTCTTTTTCAAATAATGATAGCAAGAGAACGAAGAAAAATTGATAATAGGAGTAAATTAGAAAGTTGCTTAAAATTGCATGCTCTATCTGAATCACAAAAGAAAAAATATGGGGTCAGTGTCCCTTTAATTTTGAATTCCCTGACACTTTAAAGGGACATGAAACTCACGTTTTATTTTATGATTCAGATAGAAAAAACATACAATTTTTTAGCAACTTTCCAATATACTTCTAGTATCAAATTTGCAGATTTTTTTGTATACTTTGTTGAAGGAGCAGCAATGCACTATTGGAAGCTAGCTAAAAATTGGGTGAGCCAATAACAAGAGGCAATTAAGTGCAGTGCCAATCAGCAGCTAGCTCCCAGTAGTGCATTGCTGCTCTTGAGACTTCCTAGGAATGCTTTTCAACAAGGATGCCATGAGAACAAAGCAAATTGGATAATATAAGTATTTATTTGGAAAGTTGAATTGAATGTTCGGTCTGAATCATGAAAAAAAACATGGGTTTTATGTCTCTTTAAAGATAGTAAACTGAGTGAATATTCTAAATGTGCATATAATAAAAATTGCAAATGTCTAATAAAATAAAGGAAAAGGGAATCAGGCAATTTTAATTTTGACTTCATATCCCCTTGAAAGCCTTATTTTTATTCACTTAAAGAGACAGTAAAGTCAAAATGAAACATATGGACTGGATAGAGCATGACATTTTAACCAACTTTCCGATTTCTGTTATCAATTTTGCTTAGTTCTCTTGGTATCCTTTATTAAAGAGTAATCCTAGGTGCACATGCCTCTAGTCACTTGGCAGCAGAGTTTGCAACATTTTTTATAGCAATGTTATACATAGATGCAAACACTGCTGCCATAGACTGCTATAGACACGTGCACGCTCCTGAGCTCCTATAAGCCAACCTAGCTGTACTCTTAACATAGGATATCAAGAGAACAATGCAAATTTTATAATAGATGTAAATTGAAATCATGAATGTTTAATTTTGACTTTACTGTCCCTTTAAAAGGATACAAAAGTAAAACAGTATACAGCACAGCATATTATTTGAACACAATTTGCAATATGTGTTCTTTAGGAAATCCTGATTTGTCCTTTTTTAATTTCCTATAATGGCACCATATATAAGCCTCAGGGGTAGAGTTACCAAGCAGCGGATGTTGCTATCTACCCCGTACTTTCCGGCTCGCCGGAAATGTAAGTTAAGAAGCAGCGGTCATAAAACCGTTGCTCCTTAACTCGTCCGCCACCTCTGAGGTGGTGGACAGCAATCAGCCCGATCAGATACGATCAGGTTGATTGACATCCCCTGCTAGTGGCCGATTGGCCGCGAATATGCAGGGGGCGGCATTGTACAAGCATTTCACTAGAAATGCTTGTGCAATGATAAATGCCGATAGCATATGCTGTCGGCATTTATCGATGTGCGGCGGACATGATCCGCTATAGCGGATCATGTCCGTCCACCCATTGATAAATCTACCCCTTAGTGTATATGAGGGTGCTGATTGGAAAATCATATGATCCCTGCACGAGCTTAACTGAGAGACAAACAATTGCAAACACACCAATCAGCAACTGCCAAGGCTGTGAGACTGACACAAGAAGTGTGCAAAAGGTGCTGATCTCAGAGTCAAAAAGGGTTAAAGGGATACTGAGCCCAATTTTTTTCTTTCATGATTCAGATACAGCATGCAGTTTTAAGCAACTTTCTAATTTACTCCCGTTATCAATTTTTCTTCGTTCTCTTGGTATCTTTGTTTGAAAAAGCAGGTTTGTAAGATTACAAGCCAGCCCATCTTTGGGTCAGCACCTGGGTACAGCTTGCTGATTGGTGGCTAAATGTACCCACCAATGAGCAATCGCTATTCAGGGTGCTGAACCAAAAATGGGCCGGCTTGTAAGCTTACATTCCTGCTTTTTCAAATACAGATACCAAGAGATCAAAGAAAAAATTATAATAGGTGTAAGTTAGAAAGTTGCTTAAAATTGCATTGTCTATCTGAATCATGAAAGAAAAAAAGTTGGGTTTAGTATCCCTTTAAAGCTGCTTTTATATGCACAAAAGTATTTTGTATGTCACTTTTAGTAACCCTTATGTTTAATAGCAAGCAAAACTGTTGCTTCTATATCATCCACCATTCATTTTCAAAAGTAGCAGTTCTTCACATTGTAGTGAACTAAGTCTTTTGTATTATATAATATTGCTCCTTCCTATTGCACAAGAGCCATCAGCTTTCACAACAAGCTGCAGTGATATATGAGAGCTGTCAAGGGCACCCATGATGTGTTTCTATTCAGAGAAGATGACAAGGACAGACAGATCATCACAATGAGAGGATAAGTAAAAAAGATCTATTCAAAATGCAAAACATCTTCAGACATCAACAACGCCTGCAGCTAATTCACAATAGGGTACAATGTTAACATATTGTTGATTACCATTTGGTTATCATAATGTACGACTCATGCAAGCTCCCTGGCTATTGGAGAAAGTGTTGTGAATGCAAATAGAATCCAGTTTAGAATGTCCGAGTTTTTTGGCAGAATTAAACTGCAATTCAGAATAGCATGAGAATATAATATTGGGTTAGTAGTTTTGGGCTATATAGTTATTGATAAATTATATTCTGTATTGATGTTACTAGAACTGTCAATTCTGATTATGAAATAATGTGGCACAGGCTTTGGAGTCTCTTCTCTACAGAACAGTTGAATAAGCGTTATCACACAATAAAAGGGAATAAGAGGTCAAATTGTATTTTTTTTACCTTTTATTAATAATATCAAGCTTCCTTTACCAATGTTAAAGTGACATTGTAAAATAAATGCTTTCATTTTTTTAAGGCATAATATTTAAACATTGATGTGCCTTGAACATTCTCACAAGTTTAAATCCATAGCTAAAGTTATGCTAAGAGCTGCAACTCATTGCATCTTCTGAGCAGGATACAGCTGGGGATTGTTGGTTAATTAAGTATTCCTTTACAAATGTGCTCACCCCCAATAGCCTGAGAAGGAGCTGTGTTGTGTTGAAGCTGAGAACAGGAATTTAAATGTGTTTATACCCTTTGTGGGGGTTGATAGGACATAGGGCCTGCTAGTAGTAATAGCCTGCACTTTGATTTGGACACAAGATCGATATGTTCGAAGCAGCGAAGTGCAAGTTACGAGGAGGGTAGCGGCAATGTTTGTCTCAACAGCTGATGTAATTAAAGGGACAGGAAAGTCAAAATTAAACTTGCATGATTCAGAAATAGCATGTGATTTTAAGACAAAAAAAAATACACACATATCCTACTCTAGTAGGAGTTAGCCGCTGATTGGTGCCTGCACACATTTGTTACTTGTGATTGGCTAACTAGATGTGTTCAGATAGCTGCCAAATGTAATAATAGAAGTCAATTGGAAAGTTGTTCAAAATTGTGTGTTCTTTCCAAATTATGAAATAAATTTTTGTTGTTTCCTGTGCCTTTAAACTTAGGTCCCTATAGCAATATTTGAAGTGTGCCTACAAATGAACTATTTTTAGCTTCAGTAAGTACACTATCTGTGCTGTGTAGTCACACTTCAAATAGGACCCCCAGGCCACAGCAAAATGCCAACAAGCGGTGATGTTGGGGGTGACGTCACACTCCTATTGACCTCTATGGGAGAGACATCGCCGCTCGCTGGCATTGCTCGGAAAAGCCAATTTTCTTTGAATATAATTTAGCTGATCATCAGAATGCGAGGCTGACAAGGCCAGCAAAGCAGTTTCCCGATGGTGTGTCGTTGCTTTGAATATCGGGGCCTAAGTCACACTGGCACTATAATAATTGGCATGTTATTTAACTCAAGTTCACGAAAGGGCTATCCTGTTTAGGAGTTAAATAGTGTAGGTACAAGTACTTTAAAACACACTGTTGTGGATGATTTTGGACTTTGAGTGCATGAAGGTGCATCCCCTATAAAAACCAAGTCACAAAGGCACAATATCATTTAAAATCTTCTATGCAGATAGCATGTTGAATGGAGCGTTCATGTTTTATAGTTTCAGTACTGTTAAAATCCAATATAAGAAGTTATCATAAGTCTATATAATAGAAACCCATAGTTTGTGTGTGCAGGCTTTTAACCCCTTCACCCAAACTGACGTATAAAACTGAGAGCTACTGAAATCCTAGTGGCTGTTCAAAACAGCCAATAGGAGAGAGCTTCTGAAATTCTATTGGCTGTTCAAATTAGCCAATAGAATTTCAGTAGTTCTCATTCATTTGGCTGATTTGAACAGCCAACAGGATTTCAGTAGCTCTCATCCTATTGGCTGATTTGAATTTCCAAAATCAAATCAGCCAATAGGAATGCAAGGGACACCATTTTGAAAAGGCTCCCTTGCATTGAAGATTCAGTATACGGCGGTGACCGTATGAAGAGGATGCTCCGCGCCAGATGTCTTCAAGATGAGCCCGCGCCACCGGGATGAAGATAGAAGACGCCGCCGGGATGAAGATAGAAGATGCCCTCTGGATGAAGATAGAAGACGCCACCAGGATGTATGAAGGCCTCGCCGCCTGGATGAAGACTGGATTTCTGGACTTCAGAAACTGTAAGTGGATCGTCGGGGGTTAGTGTTAGGATTTTTTAAACTTTTTGGGTGTTTTTTTTTTAGTTTAGGGTTTGGGCTTTTCTTAACAGAGCTAAATGCCCTTTTCAGGGCAATGCAAAATAGCTAAATGCCCTTTTAAGGGTAATGCCCATACAAATGTCCTTTTCAGGGCTTTCGGTAGCTTAAGTTTTTGTTAGTTTTTTTATTTTGGGGGGTTGGTTGGGTGGTGGGTTTTACTGTTAGGGGATCTTTGTATTTTTTTTACAGGTAAAAGAGCTGTTTAACTTAGGGCAATGCCCTACAAAGGCCCTTTTAAGGGCTATTGGTAGTTTATTGTAGGCTAGGGTGTTTTTTTATTTCGGGTGGGCTTTTTTATTTTTATAGGGCTATTAGATTAGGTGTAATTCTTTTTTATTTTTGATAATTTTGTTTGTTATTTCTTCTGTTAAGTGTGATCAGTCCACGGGTCATCATTACTTCTGGGATATTACTCCTCCCCAACAGGAAGTGCAAGAGGATTCACCCAGCAGAGCTGCATATAGCTCCTCCCCTCTACGTCACTCCCAGTCATTCTCTTGCACCCAACGACTAGATAGGATGTGTGAGAGGACTATGGTGATTATACTTAGTTTCTTCTGTTAAGTGTGATCAGTCCACGGGTCATCATTACTTCTGGGATATTAACTCCTCCCCAACAGGAAGTGCAAGAGGATTCACCCAGCAGAGCTGCATATAGCTCCTCCCCTCTACGTCACTCCCAGTCATTCTCTTGCACCCAACGACTAGATAGGAGGTGTGAGAGGGCTATGGTGATTATACTTAGTTTTATATCTTCAATCAAAAGTTTGTTATTTTAAAATAGCACCGGAGTGTGTTATTACCTCTCTGGCAGAGTTTGAAGAAGAATCTACCAGAGTTTTTGCTATGATTTTAGCCGGAGTAGTTAAGATCATATTGCTGTTTCTCGGCCATCTGAGGAGAGGTAAACTTCAGATCAGGGGACAGCGGGCAGATGAATCTGCATAGAGGTATGTAGCAGTTTTTATTTTCTGACAATGGAATTGATGAGAAAATCCTGCCATACCGATATAATGTCATGTATGTATACTTTACACTTCAGTATTCTGGGGAATGGTACTTCACTAGAATTACACTGTAAGAAGTACATAAAGCTGTTTAATAACTAGAAATTATGTTTAACGTTTTTGCTGGAATGTAAAATCGTTTTCATTTGCTGAGGTACTGAGTGAATAAATGTTTGGGCACCATTTTTCCACTTGGCAGTTGCTTAATCTTTTTCTGTCAGTTTCTGTTCTCTCTCACTGCTGTGTGTGAGGGGGAGGGGCCGTTTTTTGGCGCTTTTTCTATGCATCAGTTATTTCAGTCAGCAGCTCATTGTATTTCCTGCATGATCCGGTTCATCTCTACAGAACTCAGGGGTCTTCAAACTTATTTTGAGGGAGGTAATTTCTCTCAGCAGAGCTGTGAGAATTATAGTTGACTGTGATAAAAAAACGTTTATTCTGTAATTGTTTCCTGCTTTCAGAATTTGTTATCTTTGCTATTGGGATTAAACCTTTGCTAAAGTTGTGTTGTTTACAAGGATTGAGGCTATAACTGTTTCAATTTATTAATTTTCAACTGTCATAGATTTTCTGTGCTTCTTAAAGGCACAGTACGTTTTTAATATTATTCTAATTGAATTGTATTCCAAGTTGCAAGTTTATTTGCTAGTGTGTTAAACATGTCTGATTCAGAGGAAGATACCTGTGTCATTTGTTGCAATGCCAAAGTGGAGCCCAATTGAAATTTATGTACTAACTGTATTGATGCTACTTTAAATAAAAGTCAATCTGTACAAATTGAACAAATTTCACCAAACAACGAGGGGAGAGTTATGCCGACTAACTCGCCTCACGTGCCAGTACCTGCATCTCCCGCTCGGGAGGTGCGTGATATTGTAGCGCCGAGTACATCTGGCCGGCCATTACAAATCACATTACAGGATATGGCTTCTGTTATGACTGAAGTTTTGGCTAAATTACCAGAACTAAGAGGTAAGCGTGATCACTCTGGGGTGAGAACAGAGTGCGCTGATAATATTAGGGCCATGTCAGACACTGCGTCACAGGTTGCAGAACATGAGGACGGAGAACTTCATTCTGTGGGTGACGGTTCTGATCCAAACAGACTGGATTCAGATATTTCAAATTTTAAATTTAAACTGGAAAACCTCCGTGTATTACTAGGGGAGGTGTTAGCGGCTCTGAATGATTGTAACACAGTTGCAATACCAGAGAAAATGTGTAGGTTGGATAAATATTTTGCGGTACCGACGAGTACTGAGGTTTTTCCTATACCTAAGAGAATTACTGAAATTGTTTCTAAGGAGTGGGATAGACCCGGTGTGCCGTTCTCACCCCCTCTGATATTTAGAAAAATGTTTCCAATAGACGCCACCACACGGGGCTTATGGCAAACGGTCCCTAAGGTAGAGGGAGCAGTTTCTACTTTAGCTAAGCGTACCACTATCCCGGTGGAGGATAGCTGTGCCTTTTCAGATCCAATGGATAAAAAATTAGAGGGTTACCTTAAGAAAATGTTTGTTCAACAAGGTTTTATATTGCAACCCCTTGCATGCATTGCGCCGATCACGGCTGCAGCGGCATTCTGGATTGAGTCTCTGGAAGAGAACATTAGTTCAGCTACTCTGGACGACATTACGGACAGGCTTAGAGTCCTTAAACTAGCTAATTCATTCATTTCGGAGGCCGTAGTACATCTTACTAAACTTACGGCGAAGAATTCAGGATTCGCCATTCAGGCACGCAGGGCGCTGTGGCTAAAATCCTGGTCAGCTGATGTTACTTCTAAGTCTAAATTGCTTAATATACCTTTCAAAGGGCAGACCTTATTCGGGCCCGGGTTGAAAGAGATTATCGCTGACATTACAGGAGGTAAAGGCCATGCCCTGCCTCAGGACAAAGCCAAAACTAAGACTAGACAGTCTAATTTTCGTTCCTTTCGTAATTTCAAAGCAGGAGCAGCATCAACTTCCTCTGCACCAAAACAGGAAGGAGCTGTTGCTCGCTACAGACAAGGCTGGAAACCTAACCAGTCCTGGAACAAGGGCAAGCAGACCAGGAAACCTACTGCTGCCCCTAAAACGGCATGAATCGAGGGCCCCCGATCCGGGATCGGATCTAGTGGGGGGCAGGCTTTCTCTCTTCGCCCAGGCTTGGGCAAGAGATGTCCAGGATCCCTGGGCGCTAGAAATAATATCTCAGGGATACCTTCTGGACTTCAAATACTCTCCTCCAAGAGAGAGATTTCATCTGTCAAGGTTGTCAACAATCCAGACAAAGAAAGAGGCGTTTCTACGCTGCGTACAAGAGCTCTTGTTAATGGGAGTAATCCACCCAGTTCCACGATCGGAACAGGGACAGGGGTTTTACTCAAATCTGTTTGTGGTTCCTAAAAAAGAGGGAACTTTCAGACCAATCCTGGACTTAAAGATCCTAAACAAGTTCCTAAGAGTTCCATCGTTCAAGATGGAGACTATTCGGACAATTTTACCTATGATCCAAGAGGGTCAGTACATGACCACTGTAGATTTAAAAGATGCTTACCTTCACATACCGATTCACAAAGATCATTACCGGTACCTAAGGTTTGCCTTCCTAGACAGGCATTACCAGTTTGTAGCTCTTCCATTCGGATTGGCTACAGCTCCAAGAATCTTCACAAAGGTTCTGGGTGCTCTTCTGGCGGTACTAAGACCGCGGGGAATCTCGGTAGCTCCATACCTAGACGACATTCTGATTCAAGCTTCAAGCTTTCAAACTGCCAAGTCTCATACAGAGTTAGTACTGGCATTTCTAAGGTCACATGGATGGAAGGTGAACGAAAAGAAAAGTTCACTCGTTCCACTCACAAGAGTTCCCTTCCTGGGGACTCTTATAGATTCTGTAAAAATGAAGATTTACCTGACAGAGGACAGGTTAACAAGACTCCAAAGTGCTTGCCGCACCCTTCATTCCATTCAACACCCGTCAGTGGCTCAATGCATGGAGGTAATCGGCTTAATGGTAGCGGCAATGGACATAGTACCCTTTGCACGCCTACACCTCAGACCACTGCAACTGTGCATGCTAAGTCAGTGGAATGGGGATTACTCAGACTTATCCCCTTCTCTGAATCTGGATCAAGAGACCAGAAATTCTCTTCTTTGGTGGCTTTCTCGGCCACATCTGTCCAGGGGGATGCCATTCAGCAGACCAGACTGGACAATTGTAACAACAGATGCCAGCCTTCTAGGTTGGGGTGCCGTCTGGAATTCTCTGAAGGCTCAGGGACAATGGAGTCAGGAGGAGAGTCTCCTGCCAATAAACATTCTGGAATTGAGAGCAGTTCTCAATGCCCTCCTGGGTTGGCCCCAGTTGACAACGCGGGGTTTCATCAGGTTTCAGTCGGACAACATCACGACTGTAGCTTACATCAACCATCAGGGAGGGACACGAAGCTCCCTAGCTATGATGGAAGTATCAAAGATAATTCGCTGGGCAGAGTCTCACTCTTGCCACCTGTCAGCAATCCACATCCCGGGAGTGGAGAACTGGGAGGCGGATTTCTTAAGTCGTCAGACTTTTCATCCGGGGGAGTGGGAACTTCATCCGGAGGTCTTTGCCCAAATACTTCGACGTTGGGGCAAACCAGAGATAGATCTCATGGCGTCTCGACAGAACGCCAAGCTTCCTCGTTACGGGTCCAGATCCAGGGATCCAGAAGCAGTCCTGATAGATGCCCTGACAGCACCTTGGGACTTCAGGATGGCTTACGTGTTTCCACCCTTCCCGATGCTTCCTCGATTGATTGCCAGAATCAAACAAGAGAGAGCATCAGTGATTCTAATAGCACGCAGGACTTGGTATGCAGATCTGGTGGACATGTCATCCTGTCCACCTTGGTCTCTACCTCTGAAACAGGACCTTCTGATACAGGGTCCCTTCAAACATCAAAGTCTAACTTCTCTGAAGCTGACTGCTTGGAAATTGAACGCTTGATTTTATCAAGACGTGGGTTTTCTGAGTCAGTTATTGATACCTTAATACAGGCTAGGAAACCTGTTACCAGAAAGATTTACCATAAGATATGGCGTAAATACCTATATTGGTGTGAATCCAAAGGTTACTCTTGGAGTAAGGTTAGGATTCCTAGGATATTGTCTTTTCTACAAGAAGGTGTAGAAAAGGGTTTATCCGCTAGTTCATTAAAGGGACAGATCTCAGCTCTGTCCATTCTGTTACACAAACGTCTGTCAGAAGTTCCTGACGTTCAGGCTTTTTGTCAGGCTTTGGCCAGGATTAAGCCTGTGTTTAAAACGGTTGCTCCACCATGGAGTTTAAACCTGGTTCTTAATGTTTTACAGGGCGTTCCGTTTGAACCCCTTCATTCCATTGATATAAAGTTGTTATCTTGGAAAGTTCTATTTTTAATGGCTATTTCCTCGGCTCGAAGAGTCTCTGAGTTATCAGCCTTACATTGTGATTCTCCTTATTTGATTTTTCATTCGGATAAGGTAGTTCTGCGTACTAAACCTGGGTTCTTACCTAAGGTAGTTACTAACAGGAATATCAATCAAGAGATTGTTGTTCCTTCTTTATGCCCAAATCCTTCTTCGAAGAAGGAACGTCTACTGCACAACCTAGATGTAGTCCGTGCTCTAAAATTTTACTTACAGGCAACTAAGGAATTTCGACAAACGTCTTCTCTGTTTGTCGTTTACTCTGGGCAGAGGAGAGGTCAAAAAGCTTCTGCTACCTCTCTTTCTTTTTGGCTTCGTAGCATAATTCGTTTAGCTTATGAGACTGCTGGACAGCAGCCTCCTGAAAGGATTACAGCTCATTCCACTAGAGCTGTGGCTTCTACTTGGGCCTTTAAGAATGAGGCCTCTGTTGAACAGATTTGCAAGGCTGCAACTTGGTCTTCGCTTCATACTTTTTCCAAATTTTACAAATTTGACACTTTTGCTTCATCGGAGGCTATTTTTGGGAGAAAGGTTCTTCAGGCAGTGGTTCCTTCTGTATAAAGAGCCTGCCTATCCCTCCCGTCATCCGTGTACTTTTGCTTTGGTATTGGTATCCCAGAAGTAATGATGACCCGTGGACTGATCACACTTAACAGAAGAAAACATAATTTATGCTTACCTGATAAATTCCTTTCTTCTGTAGTGTGATCAGTCCACGGCCCGCCCTGTTTTAAGGCAGGTAAATATTTTTTAATTTATACTCCAGTCACCACTTCACCCTTGGCTTTTCCTTTCTCGTTGGTCCTTGGTCGAATGACTGGGAGTGACGTAGAGGGGAGGAGCTATATGCAGCTCTGCTGGGTGAATCCTCTTGCACTTCCTGTTGGGGAGGAGTTAATATCCCAGAAGTAATGATGACCCGTGGACTGATCACACTACAGAAGAAAGGAATTTATCAGGTAAGCATAAATTATGTTTTTATATCTTCAATCAAAAGTGTGTTATTTTAAAATAGCACCGGAGTGTGTTATTATCTCTCTGGCAGAGTTTGAAGAAGAATCTACCAGAGTTTTTGTTATGATTTTAGCCGGAGTAGTTAAGATCATATTGCTGTTTCTCGGCCATCTGAGGAGAGGTAAACTTCAGATCAGGGGACAGCGGGCAGATGAATCTGCATAGAGGTATGTAGCAGTTTTTATTTTCTGACAATGGAATTGATGAGAAAATCCTGCCATACCGATATAATGTCATGTATGTATACTTTACACTTCAGTATTCTGGGGAATGGTACTTCACTAGAATTACACTGTAAGAAATACATAAAGCTGTTTAATAACTAGAGATTATGTTTAACGTTTTTGCTGGAATGTAAAATCGTTTTCATTTACTGAGGTACTGAGTGAATAAATGTTTGGGCACTATTTTTCCACTTGGCAGTTGCTTAATCTGTTTTTCTGATAGTTTCTGTTCTCCATCACTGCTGTGTGTGAGGGGGAGGGGCCGTTTTTTTGGCGCTTTTACTGCATCAAATATTTCAGTCAGCAACTCATTGTATTCCCTGCATGATTTGGTTCATCTCTACAGAGCTCAGGGGTCTTCAAAACTTATTTTGAGGGAGGTAATTTCTCTCAGCAGAGCTGTGAGAATTATAGTTTGACTGAGATAAAAAACGTTTATTCTGTAATTTGTTTCCTGCTTTCAGAATTTGTTATCTTTGCTAATGGGATTAAACCTTTGCTAAAGTTGTGTTGTTTACAAGGATTGAGGCTATAACTGTTTCAATTTATTAATTTTCAACTGTCATAGATCTTCTGTGCTTCTTAAAGGCACAGTACGTTTTAATATTATTCTAATTGAATTGTATTTCCAAGTTGCAAGTTTATTTGCTAGTGTGTTAAACATGTCTGATTCAGAGGATGATACCTGTGTCATTTGTTGCAATGCCAAAGTGGAGCCCAATAGAAATTTATGTACTAACTGTATTGATGCTACTTTAAATAAAAGTCAATCTGTACAAATTGAACAAATTTCACCAAACAACAAGGGGAGAGTTATGCCGACTAACTCGCCTCACGTGTCAGTACCTGCATCTCCCGCTCGGGAGGTGCGTGATATTGTAGCGCCGAGTACATCTGGGCGGCCATTACAAATCACATTACAGGATATGGCTACTGTTATGACTGAAGTTTTGGCTAAATTACCAGAACTAAGAGGTAAGCGTGATCACTCTGGGGTGAGAACAGAGTGCGCTGATAATATTAGGGCCATGTCAGACACTGCGTCACAGGTGGCAGAACATGAGGACGGAGAACTTCATTCTGTGGGTGACGGTTCTGATCCAAACAGACTGGATTCAGATATCTCAAATTTTAAATTTAAACTGGAAAACCTCCGTGTATTACTAGGGGAGGTGTTAGCGGCTCTGAATGATTGTAACACAGTTGCAATACCAGAGAAAATGTGTAGGTTGGATAAATATTTTGCGGTACCGGCGAGTACTGAGGTTTTTCCTATACCTAAGAGACTTACTGAAATTGTTACTAAGGAGTGGGATAGACCCGGTGTGCCGTTCTCACCCCCTCCGATATTTAGAAAAATGTTTCCAATAGACGCCACCACACGGGACTTATGGCAAACGGTCCCTAAGGTGGAGGGAGCAGTTTCTACTTTAGCTAAGCGTACCACTATCCCGGTGGAGGATAGCTGTGCCTTTTCAGATCCAATGGATAAAAAATTAGAGGGTTACCTTAAGAAAATGTTTGTTCAACAAGGTTTTATATTGCAACCCCTTGCATGCATTGCGCCGATCACGGCTGCAGCGGCATTCTGGATTGAGTCTCTGGAAGAGAACATTAGTTCAGCTACTCTGGACGACATTACGGACAGGCTTAGAGTCCTTAAACTAGCTAATTCATTCATTTCGGAGGCCGTAGTACATCTTACTAAACTTACGGCGAAGAATTCAGGATTCGCCATTCAGGCACGCAGGGCGCTGTGGCTAAAATCCTGGTCAGCTGATGTTACTTCTAAGTCTAAATTGCTTAATATACCTTTCAAAGGGCAGACCTTATTCGGGCCCGGGTTGAAAGAGATTATCGCTGACATTACAGGAGGTAAAGGCCATGCCCTTCCTCAGGACAAAGCCAAAGCTAAGGCTAGACAGTCTAATTTTCGTTCCTTTCGTAATTTCAAAGCAGGAGCAGCATCAACTTCCTCTGCACCAAAACAGGAAGGAGCTGTTGCTCGCTACAGACAAGGCTGGAAACCTAACCAGTCCTGGAACAAGGGCAAGCAGACCAGGAAACCTGCTGCTGCCCCTAAAACAGCATGAATTGAGGGCCCTCGATCCGGGATCGGATCTAGTGGGGGGCAGACTTTCTCTCTTCGCCCAGGCTTGGGCAAGAGATGTCCAGGATCCCTGGGCGCTAGAGATAATATCTCAGGGATACCTTCTGGACTTCAAATACTCTCCTCCAAGAGAGAGATTTCATCTGTCAAGGTTGTCAACAATCCAGACAAAGAAAGAGGCGTTTCTACGCTGCGTACAAGAGCTCTTGTTAATGGGAGTAATCCATCCAGTTCCACGATCGGAACAGGGACAGGGGTTTTACTCAAATCTGTTTGTGGTTCCCAAAAAAGAGGGAACTTTCAGACCAATCCTGGACTTAAAGATCCTAAACAAATTCCTAAGAGTTCCATCGTTCAAGATGGAGACTATTCGGACAATTTTACCTATGATCCAAGAGGGTCAGTACATGACCACTGTAGATTTAAAGGATGCTTACCTTCACATACCGATTCGCAAAGATCATTACCGGTACCTAAGGTTTGCCTTCCTAGACAGGCATTACCAGTTTGTGGCTCTTCCATTCGGATTGGCTACAGCTCCAAGAATCTTCACAAAGGTTCTGGGTGCTCTTCTGGCGGTACTAAGACCGCGGGGAATCTCGGTAGCTCCATACCTAGACGACATTCTGATACAAGCTTCAAGCTTTCAAACTGCCAAGTCTCATACAGAGTTAGTACTGGCATTTCTAAGGTCACATGGATGGAAGGTGAACGAAAAGAAAAGTTCACTCGTTCCACTCACAAGAGTTCCCTTCCTGGGGACTCTTATAGATTCTGTAGAAATGAAGATTTACCTGACAGAGGACAGGCTAACAAGACTTCAAAGTGCTTGCCGCACCCTTCATTCCATTCAACACCCGTCAGTGGCTCAATGCATGGAGGTAATCGGCTTAATGGTAGCGGCAATGGACATAGTACCCTTTGCTCGCTTACACCTCAGACCACTGCAACTGTGCATGCTAAGTCAGTGGAATGGGGATTACTCAGACTTATCCCCTTCTCTGAATCTGGATCAAGAGACCAGAAATTCTCTTCTATGGTGGCTTTCTCGGCCACATCTGTCCAGGGGGATGCCATTCAGCAGACCAGACTGGACAATTGTAACAACAGACGCCAGCCTTCTAGGTTGGGGTGCCGTCTGGAATTCTCTGAAGGCTCAGGGACAATGGAGTCAGGAGGAGAGTCTCCTGCCAATAAACATTCTGGAATTGAGAGCAGTTCTCAATGCCCTCCTGGCTTGGCCCCAGTTGACAACTCGGGGGTTCATCAGGTTTCAGTCGGACAACATCACGACTGTAGCTTACATCAACCATCAGGGAGGGACAAGAAGCTCCCTAGCTATGATGGAAGTATCAAAGATAATTCGCTGGGCAGAGTCTCACTCTTGCCACCTGTCAGCAATCCACATCCCGGGAGTGGAGAACTGGGAGGCGGATTTCTTAAGTCGTCAGACTTTTCATCCGGGGGAGTGGGAACTCCATCCGGAGGTCTTTGCCCAAATACTTCGACGTTGGGGCAAACCAGAGATAGATCTCATGGCATCTCGACAGAACGCCAAGCTTCCTCGTTACGGGTCCAGATCCAGGGATCCAGGAGCAGTCCTGATAGATGCCCTGACAGCACCTTGGGACTTCAGGATGGCTTACGTGTTTCCACCCTTCCCGATGCTTCCTCGATTGATTGCCAGAATCAAACAAGAGAGAGCATCAGTGATTCTAATAGCACCTGCGTGGCCACGCAGGACTTGGTATGCAGACCTGGTGGACATGTCATCCTGTCCACCTTGGTCTCTACCTCTGAAACAGGACCTTCTGATACAGGGTCCCTTCAAACATCAAAATCTAACTTCTCTGAAGCTGACTGCTTGGAAATTGAACGCTTGATTTTATCAAGACGTGGGTTTTCTGAGTCAGTTATTGATACCTTAATACAGGCTAGGAAACCTGTTACCAGAAAGATTTACCATAAGATATGGCGTAAATACCTATATTGGTGTGAATCCAAAGGTTACTCTTGGAGTAAGGTTAGGATTCCTAGGATATTGTCTTTTCTACAAGAAGGTTTAGAAAAGGGTTTATCTGCTAGTTCATTAAAGGGACAGATCTCAGCTCTGTCCATTCTGTTACACAAACGTCTGTCAGAAGTTCCTGACGTCCAGGCTTTTTGTCAGGCTTTGGCCAGGATTAAGCCTGTGTTTAAAACTGTTGCTCCACCATGGAGTTTAAACCTGGTTCTTAATGTTTTACAGGGCGTTCCGTTTGAACCCCTTCATTCCATTGATATAAAGTTGTTATCTTGGAAAGTTCTATTTTTAATGGCTATTTCCTCGGCTCGAAGAGTCTCTGAATTATCAGCCTTACATTGTGATTCTCCTTATTTGATTTTTCATTCGGATAAGGTAGTTCTGCGTACTAAACCTGGGTTCTTACCTAAGGTAGTTACTAACAGGAATATCAATCAAGAGATTGTTGTTCCTTCTTTGTGCCCAAATCCTTCTTCGAAGAAGGAACGTCTACTGCACAACCTGGATGTAGTCCGTGCTCTAAAATTTTACTTACAGGCAACTAAGGAATTTCGACAAACGTCTTCTCTGTTTGTCGTTTACTCTGGGCAGAGGAGAGGTCAAAAAGCTTCTGCTACCTCTCTTTCTTTTTGGCTTCGTAGCATAATTCGTTTAGCTTATGAGACTGCTGGACAGCAGCCTCCTGAAAGAATTACAGCTCATTCTACTAGAGCTGTGGCTTCCACTTGGACCTTCAAGAATGAGGCCTCTGTTGAGCAGATTTGCAAGGCTGCAACTTGGTCTTCGCTTCATACTTTTTCCAAATTTTACAAATTTGACACTTTTGCTTCATCGGAGGCTATTTTTGGGAGAAAGGTTCTTCAGGCAGTGGTTCCTTCTGTATAAAGAGCCTGCCTATCCCTCCCGTCATCCGTGTACTTTTGCTTTGGTATTGGTATCCCAGAAGTAATGATGACCCGTGGACTGATCACACTTAACAGAAGAAAACATAATTTATGCTTACCTGATAAATTCCTTTCTTCTGTAGTGTGATCAGTCCACGGCCCGCCCTGTTTTTAAGGCAGGTAAATATTTTTTAATTTATACTCCAGTCACCACTTCACCCTTGGCTTTTCCTTTCTCGTTGGTCCTTGGTCGAATGACTGGGAGTGACGTAGAGGGGAGGAGCTATATGCAGCTCTGCTGGGTGAATCCTCTTGCACTTCCTGTTGGGGAGGAGTAATATCCCAGAAGTAATGATGACCCGTGGACTGATCACACTACAGAAGAAAGGAATTTATCAGGTAAGCATAAATTATGTTTTTTCGTAATTTAGTGTTTGTTATTTTTTATAATTTAGTATTTTTTATTTTTTGTAATTAGATACTTTGTAATTTTTATAGTAGTGTTAGGGTTTTTGTAATGTGTATTTTAGTTTTCTTTAATTGGTAGTTAGTTTAATTTTAGTTTGATAGTTATATTAGTTTAATTGTTAGTTTAAACTTAGTTTTTTTAATTTGACAGGTAAGTTTTAATTCAATTTAAGATAGGAAAATTGTAATTTTAATATAAAGTTAGGGGGGCGTTATAGTGGCTGCGGTGTCGGGGAGCGGCTGAATAGGGGTTAATGACTTTAGTATAGTGGCGGACGATGTGAGCGGACAGCAGATTAGGGGTTAATAATATTTAAATAGTGTTTGCGATGCGGGAGGGCGGCAGTTTAGGGGTTAATAATTTTATTATAGTGGTGACGATGTCGGGGAGAGGCAGAATAGGGGTTAATACATTTTATAAGTGGCGGCGATGTCGGGAGTGGCAGATTAGGGGTTAATAACTTTAATATAGTATTTGCAATGCAGGAGGGCCTCGGTTTAGGGGTTAATAGGTAGTTTTTGGGTGTTAGTGTACTTTGTGACACTTTAGTTATGAGTTTTATGTAACAGTTTTGTTGCGTAAAACTCATAACTACTGCTCTCAGATGGCGGTACGGATCTTGTCGTTATAGGGTGTAACGCAAGCTTTTAAGCCTCACTGCAAAACTTGTAATGGCTGCGCTATGGAAGTCCCATGATAAAACGTAATTTTTACGAGTGCGGGACTGATGTTGCGTTACAGGCTAAAAGGCTTACGGTTCAGCTATACCGACAAGACTTGTAATGGCTACAGTTTTAATGCTGAAATTACCACTTTTTCAGTATCAAAAGACAAACGCACAACTTGTAATCTACCTGTATGTAAATAATTTCAGTGAGAAACCCAAAGTTTGTGAAAAAAATAAATATATTTATATTTGATCACATTTGGCAGTGAAATGGTGGCATAAAATATACCAAAATGGGCCTAGATCAATACCTTTGGATGTCTACTAAATATATATATATATATATAGTTTTGACAATAAAATAAAAAAAAACAATGCTCTATTTCTGTTTTTATTTTGACCAAGCTTTTCTCTGAAAGTACTGGTAGTGAAGGGGTTAAAGTATAGATCCATATTAGATTGTGATCAATTGAAAAACTTGCTGACCAATTCAGATACAAAGCTAAAAAAAACATTTTGGGAGCATATTGTCAATAGATTGTGATTGACCCCCCCCCCCACGCTCATATTTTGGCAAAACAAAATCAAGCATCCCTGTTTTCCCTATTCCTCCAAGAAACTCTTTCATCATAAATTGACATATTAAAAAAAACAGCACAGACCAAACCAAATCTGAATCCACATTAACACAACAAATGCCTTTTAAAATATAGTATTATTACATTTTTATTTTATTTTTTGTATTGCAATTTGTAAGTATTTTTCTAGGAAAATACATATAGATTGCAGTACTTCTGGGTTTGGATGGTGTACAAAGTACTGATATGCTTCCAATTTATTTTTTCCAGAAGCTAATTTTTCCAAAATTAAACACTACTAACACCAAACCTTTCAAAGTTTAGCTTCTACTATATTATTACTTTATACACCATCCAAACTACTTCAATCTATATGTATTTGTCTATATGTTTTACACTAACACAAAACCTTTAAAAAATGTATAATTTCATTACTTTATACACCAACAAGACACTAAAGTCCTGCAATTTACACTTCCAATTTATTTGTTTCAGGAGCTCATCTTTGGAAAACAGTAACACTACTACTAAACACAAAACCTTATAAAGATGAGATTCTGAAAAAAAAAAAAAAATTGGAAACAAATTATTACTTTGTACACCTCCAACCAAATGCCAGGGTACTGCAATCGATATGTATTTTTCTAGAATAGATAGTGAAACACAAAACATTTTTTAAAGAAAAAAATACGTTGGAAGTATTTCATTATTCTCTATCATATACTAAAGTACTACAAGCATTTCGTAAATATTTTTTGAAATAACAGTTTAGATTATGTACACATACCCAAAAGTCTCCTCTTTCAAACACAACTACTGCTCTCCTACAGCGCAGCAAAGAACAATATATAAAATTCACTAAGGTTGGCATCAACCATGAACCAACATTCCTGAGGCACCCCTAAACCCTAAGTTTAACTTTAAATAATTTAATTGTTAGATGGTGAAAGATTGGCATTAGCCTACCTATATCCTCCTTAGCAATATTCAGGCCAACAGGGCAGCACCATCAACAGAAAACTTGCCTTCAGGCTCCAGCAGGATCTATCAGTTGTTGCTGTGTGTCCCTCACTCTTATAGTGCCACTTTAAACGGACTGTCCCCTAGGTAGTGTACGTGCTGCCACCTCATCAATAAAAAATACCTTAGCAGTCAGTGGGACTGCCATAGATATCAAATAAGGGCACAACTTGGGCTGTCCTACTGGCACGTCAACTTACAGTTTGATTTTTTTAATCCCGCCTTGTTAAAAGTCAGGGCTGGAAAAAAGCACACTTCTTTTGCTTAGTTCTGATGCATACAGTGCCTGGCATGGTGGGTTGGAGTGGGCCGGACAGGCCTGTTGTGTAATCCAGGTCTGCGCCGGTAAACCCCCTCCTCCCTCAGCTCATTCAATGCTGCCTTTCAGGCTTCTGCTTCTGCTCCTCTCCATCCCTTATTGAGGCAGTCTAACAGACTGGCCTAAACACCAGGCCTGCCTAAACACACAGGCACCAGCAGAGCAAAGCTTCCTGTTCCCTGTGTGCACAGTCTGTTCTCTCTTAGTGACTCACTGAGGCAGTCTGGTAGTCAGGGCCCCACCAGGCCTCATGAACCCCCTGCAGACCCCACAACAACCCCACCGTAGACCGTCCGTTACCACCCCCCACACTCTTCACCTTCTGCTCAATCCACTGGTCCAACTGGCACCAGGCCTCTACTAACCAATCTTTCATAAAGCAGCAGTGAGCACTACTCAGTGGTGGTCAAGAAGGGCAAACCCCCTGGGCCAATGGACCCCTGGCTGCAGTAATCCCTTTAATACCTTGATGGCATCTCTGATTGAACCCTATATTAAATAATTTTATCTTTCTTTTAGAATGGTGATTTAATTTATATTTTTAAAATGAGGTTAGTTGTGATAGAACATGTAAAGCAGAGTTGTAGACTTGAGTTGCATGACTTGGACTTGACTTGGACTCAAGTCCCAAATTTGATGACTTGCAACTAGACTCAACATAATCAAAGAAAACTTTGGACTCAATATTTATTTCTGGAAGCGGCGCCAACTTCTTCTTGGAACCTTCGGATGGATTCTTAAAAACTCCTCCTCATACATAGCTTCTGGGGGAGAAAGCCCATAATTTCACAGGTAATCAATCACAAGTACTAAATGGAATATACTCACAGACAACACTGTGTTGAGTTAACTTCAGGAATTTATTAAAAGTTAGATTCAGACAAGCAGCTCCATAAAAGCTTTTACTTTGAATTTGTTTAATACAATCAAATGCCCACTACACGTTTCAACAGGTTAACTATCTTTTTTCAAGAGTTTATTTCATCAATTAGAAAAGTACCTGGAGCAAACAACACAATATATATAAAAACTTAACTCACTCATGTTTTAATAACACCTATCATATTTATTTATATAGCCAGTGTCCATTGCAATCAATTAGCTAATTAACCTTTAAGCCATATGCTAATTTCATCATATGTTGCTAGGATACAGTGCAATACACAAACAATTACATCACCAAATAGAAATTGTAATATATTATATGCATATATACAAATGTGATATCCATTCAGTAGTGTATAATGTTTTAATACTTTTATAATTCTAAATTAATACCTGTATGGGCCCTAATGAGTGTTCCTACCGTTTATAATGTTTAAAATGTGTTAAATGTTTTTAACTGTTTTTAACTGAGCAGCAGGTAAATGGAATGTGTCAGGCACACACAGGAAGCTGTGCTGTCCCCAGAGCCAGCTGTGCTGTCCCTATGGTTCTTGCACCCAGACCTGTCTGGGGTTAACTGCTTGTGGCTCTGGGGACAGCACAGCTTCCTGTTAGTGCCAGTGGCACCCAGGGCTGAGCATGTTGCAGGGTCATGGGATGTGTACCCGGTCCGGTATGAGAGTGCAGTTCCCTTCTGTGTTTTGTATATGTCTAGGGTGGTTACATATTCCTGGAGATGTCTGAAAAATTCCTGAAGAGAGGATATGCCGAACCAATGATTAAAGCCATTAAGGAAGACGTCAGTAGAATGGATCAAGAATCTTTACTTGCTGGTAAGGAGAGACGTGACACAGAGCAGAGGGTTACGATGACCACTACATTTGGTCCTACATCCCATCTACTAGCAAAGGGTATACAGAAGAACTGGTAGTTTCTCCAGACAGACCCCAGCTTACCGTTTACAGGGAGCATGGTACCAAGGATGGTATATAAAAGGAACAACAATTTGAAAGACTTCTTGATGAAAACTGACCCAACACACTGCTATAAACAGGACCAGTGGCTGAGGACGAGGAAACAAGGGTCATACAGATGTCCAAGTTGCACGACATGCAGTGCCATGATAAATGGCTCAACATTCAGGCACCCACATAGCAACAAGCAGTATAAAATCCGACACTACATGACATGCTCAAATAAGATTGTGGTCTACCTATTGAGCTGTGTCTGTTGGAAATTTTATGTGGGAAAGACTGATGATGATATTAGGAAGAGAATGGCCAATCACCGAAGTGCGATCAGAGCAGCTTTGGATACTAATAAGACTGATCAACTGGTTGCACGCCATTTCCTAGAGGCCAAACATACTGTCAAGGACCTAAGATTTTTACTGATAGACCATGCCCCCCCCCCTTGGTCGAGGGGGAGACAGGAATAAGAAATTGATGCAAGTTGAGGCCAGATGGACCTTCAGATTGGATACACTACATCCAAGAGGTCTCAATGCCAATATTGATTGGCATTGCTTCCTGTAAAACCCCTTACGGACTCACCACATGCAAGGTTTATGTAATTGTGTGTAATTTACATGTATAATACACTTACATTGCCTTCAACCATGGCTGCTCTAATATGACTGTTTAAATTTGATTACATTAATTGTTATATAAATTGTTATACAGTTGCTAGTTTGTATGTAGCTATATCCATCAATTTGGCTGGTGTTAGCATCTGTACATATCCTCTTAGTTATGCAATTCGATACATGAGATGGGGGTTGGATGTATTTCAATGACAGGTGTATTTCTATGAGCTAGTGTAGTAAGCCTATTTATGCTTACTTGCAATTTCAGTAACATCGTTCTGTTGAATTAGGGTATATTGTAATTTTACACTACCATACGACTGTTAGCAACAGTTTTACATATACACATGCTCATATGCAGTTGTGAGGGTTTATCAGTTATGTTCCCGTAGATCGTGTTTATTCTTATGCATATATGGTGTATAGTATGACACCACATTACTACTGCCATTACTCCATGCCCTTTAACCATTTCGCCAGGTAACACTTATATAGCAAGGTATTGTTAACTGAGGTCCAGCCCGTTTTTTTCTTCTCATTAGATTAAGTTCATTAGATCAGAAACATGTGGCCCAAAACTAAAAACTGGTTTGTTAGTTTTGGGGCATATGTTTGTGATGATGATCGGATTGAATCGAGGGTCTCTGTGGCTGTTGCCGACGCTCAGGAATATTGATATATAGGTTTGTGTTTGTTTATAAATGCATGTTTGCATTTTCCATTTCTTTGAGGGTGTGTGTCCATCAACCAATGAGATCAATCAGATGACGGCCATTTGTGTTGAGATACTTTTGTTGCTAATATTCAACTTGCTACCTTTATTGTTTCTTGTTTCTTTTATGGGAGGACATATGGAGACATAGTACATTTACCTATATTATTCACTGTTGATATCTTCATATATATATTATGTTGTATTAAAATAATTGATGTATGCACTTTTGCACACGTTGATTTCTGATTGGTAGACTGGAGTAGGAGGGCTTATCAGATCTTTATAAGTTTGGTTTGCGCTGTCAGAGGAAGGGTTTTTTTCACCCCGAAACTTCACAATTATGTTCACTTTTGGATATACTGTTGACTGAAGACCCAAGGGTGCTTTATTTATTTGTTTTGCTAGTTATATATATATATATATATATATATATACTGTACATATGTATATATATGTATATATATATATATATATATATATATATACAACACACAGAGAAGACCCAGCACTCACTTACAAGCTCTCAGCTAAGATTTAAAAGAAAAAATGGAAAGGTTAGTCACCACATCTGGCCAAATGGGACAAGCTCAGGTACCACGTCAAGGTCCTTTCCAATACCTGAGACCCTAAAACAGCCACACAATGCAAGCTTTCAAATCCAAACAAACTGAAAACAAGGGAAGGGTGCACAGGAATATGTAACCACCCTAGACATATACAAAACACAGAAGGGAACTGCACTCTCATACCGGACCGGGTACACATCCCATGACCCTGCAACATGCTCAGCCCTGGGTGCCACTGGCACTCACAGGAAGCTGTGCTGTCCCCAGAGCCACAAGCAGTTAACCCCAGGCAGGTCTGGGTGCAAGAATCATAGGGAAAATTACAAAACAAATTAATACAACACACAGAGAAAACCCAGCACTCACTTAAAAGCTCTCAGCTAAGATTTAAAAGCAAAAATGGAAAGGTTAGTCACCGCATCTGGCCAAATGGGACAAGCTCAGGTACCACGTCAAGGTCCTTTCCAATACCTGAGACCCTAAAACAGCCACACAATGCAAGCTTTCAAATCCAAACAAACTGAAAACAAGGGAAGGGTGCACAGGAATATGTAACCACCCTAGACATATACAAAACACAGAAGGGAACTGCACTCTCATACCGGACCGGGTACACATCCCATGACCCTGCAACATGCTCAGCCCTGGGTGCCACTGGCACACACAGGAAGCTGTGCTGTCCCCAGAGCCAGCTGTGCTGTCCCTATGGTTCTTGCACCCAGACCTGTCTGGGGTTAACTGCTTGTGGCTCTGGGGACAGCACAGCTTCCTGTGAGTGCCAGTGGCACCCAGGGCTGAGCATGTTGCAGGGTCATGGGATGTGTACCCGGTCCGGTATGAGAGTGCAGTTCCCTTCTGTGTTTTGTATATGTCTAGGGTGGTTACATATTCCTGTGCACCCTTCCCTTGTTTTCAGTTTGTTTGGATTTGAAAGCTTGCATTGTGTGGCTGTTTTAGGGTCTCAGGTATTGGAAAGGACCTTGACGTGGTACCTGAGCTTGTCCCATTTGGCCAGATGCAGTGACTAACCTTTCCATTTTTGCTTTTAAATCTTAGCTGAGAGCTTGTAAGTGAGTGCTGGGTTTTCTCTGTGTGTTGTATTAATTTGTTTTGTAATTTTCCCTATGGTTCTTGCACCCATACCTGTCTCGGGTTAACTTCTTGTAGCTCTGGGGACAGCAGAGCTTCCTGTGAGTGCCAGTGGCACCCAGGGCTGAGCATGTTGCAGGGTCATAAGATGTGTACCCGGTCCGGTATGAGAGTGCAGTTCCCTTCTGTGTTTTGTATATGTCTAGGGTGGTTACATATTCCTGTGCACCCATCCCTTGTTTTCAGTTTGTTTGGATTTGAAAGCTTGCATTGTGTGGCTGTTTTAGGGTCTCAGGTATTGGAAAGGACCTTGACGTGGTACCTGAGCTTGTCCCATTTGGCCAGATGCGGTAACTAACCTTTCCATTTTTGCTTTTAAATCTTAGCTGAGAGCTTGTAAGTGAGTGCTGGGTTTTCTCTGTGTGTTGTATTAATTTGTTTTGTAATTTTCCCTATGGTTCTTGCACCCAGACCTGTCTGGGGTTAACTGCTTGTGGCTCTGGCAACAGCACAGCTTCCTGTGAGTGCCAGTGGCACCCAGGGCTGAGCATGTTGCAGGGTCATGGGATGTGTACCCGGTCCGGTATGAGAGTGCAGTTCCCTTCTGTGTTTTGTATATGTCTAGGGTGGTTACATATTCCTGTGCACCCTTCCCTTGTTTTCAGTTTGTTTGGATTTGAAAGCTTGCATTGTGTGGCTGTTTTAGGTTCTCAGGTATTGGAAAGGACCTTGGCGTGGTACCTGAGCTTGTCCCATTTGGCCAGATGCGGTGACTAACCTTTCCATTTTTGCTTTTAAATCTTAGCTGAGAGCTTGTAAGTGAGTGCTGGGTTTTCTCTGTGTGTTGTATTAATTTGTTTTGTAATTTTCCCTATGGTTCTTGCACCCAGACCTGTCTGGGGTTAACTGCTTGTGGCTCTGGGGACAGCACAGCTTCCTGTGAGTGCCAGTGGCACCCAGGGCTGAGCATGTTGCAGGGTCATGGGATGTGTACCCGGTCCGGTATGAGAGTGCAGTTCGCTTCTGTGTTTTGTATATGTCTAGGGTGGTTACATATTCCTGTGCACCCTTCCCTTGTTTTCAGTTTGTTTGGATTTGAAAGCTTGCATTGTGTGGCTGTTTTAGGGTCTCAGGTATTGGAAAGGACCTTGACGTGGTACCTGAGCTTGTCCCATTTGGCCAGATGCGGTGACTAACCTTTCCATTTTTGCTTTTAAATCTTAGCTGAGAGCTTGTAAGTGAGTGCTGGGTTTTCTCTGTGTGTTGTATTAATTTGTTTTGTAATTTTTCCCTATGGTTCTTGCACCCAGACCTGTCTGGGGTTAACTGCTTGTGGCTCTGGGGACAGCACAGCTTCCTGTGAGTGCCAGTGGCACCCAGGGCTGAGCATGTTGTAGGGTCATGGGATGTGTACCCGGTCCGGTATGAGAGTGCAGTTCCCTTCTGTGTTTTGTATATGTCTAGGGTGGTTACATATTCCTGTGCACCCTTCCCTTGTTTTCAGTTTGTTTGGATTTGAAAGCTTGCATTGTGTGGCTGTTTTAGGGTCTCAGGTATTGGAAAGGACCTTGACGTGGTACCTGAGCTTGTCCCATTTGGCCAGATGCGGTGACTAACCTTTCCATTTTTGCTTTTAAATCTTAGCTGAGAGCTTGTAAGTGAGTGCTGGGTTTTCTCTGTGTGTTGTATTAATTTGTTTTGTAATTTTTCCCTATGGTTCTTGCACCCAGACCTGTCTGGGGTTAACTGATGTGGCTCTGGGGACAGCACAGCTTCCTGTGAGTGCCAGTGGCACCCAGGGCTGAGCATGTTGCAGGGTCATGGGATGTGTACCCGGTCCGGTATGAGAGTGCAGTTCCCTTCTGTGTTTTGTATATGTCTAGGGTGGTTACATATTCCTGTGCACCCTTCCCTTGTTTTTAGTTTGTTTGGATTTGAAAGCTTGCATTGTGTGGATGTTTTAGGGTCTCAGGTATTGGAAAGGACCTTGACGTGGTACCTGAGCTTGTCCCATTTGGCCAGATGCGGTGACTGTCTGGGGTTAACTGCTTGTGGCTCTGGGGACAGCACAGCTTCCTGTGAGTGCCAGTGGCACCCAGGGCTGAGCATGTTGCAGGGTCATGGGATGTGTACCCGGTCCGGTATGAGAGTGCAGTTCCCTTCTGTGTTTTGTATATATATATATATATATATATATATATATATATATATATATATATATATATACAGTATATATAAATACACACACCAAACACTCCTTTTGAAAGGAGTAAAAGCAATATATATATATATATATATATATATATATATATATATATATATATATATGTGTGTGTGTGTGTGTATATATATATATATTTCTATATATTGTGTGTATATATATATATATATATATATATATACAGTATATATATATATATATATATATATATATATATATATATACAGTATCTCACAAAAGTGAGTACACCCCTCAAATTTTTGTAAATATTTTATTATATCTTTTCATGTAACAACACTAAAGAAATGACACTTTGCTACAATGTAAATTAGTTTACAGCCTGTATAGCAGTTTAAATTTGCTGTCCCCTCAAAATAACTCAACACACATCCATTAATGTCTAAACCGTTGGCAGTAAAAGTGTGTAAATCCCTAAGTGGAAATGTTCAAATTGGGCCCAATTAGCCATTTCCCTCCGTGGAGTCATGTGACTCATTAGTGTTACAAGGTCTCAGGTGTGAATAGGGAGCAGGTGTGTTAAATTTGGTGTTATCGCTCTCACACTATCTCATACTGGTCACTAGAAGTTCAACATGGCACCTCATGGCAAAGAACTCTCTGAGGATCTGAAAAAAAGAAGTGTTGCTCTACATAAAGATGGCCTAGGCTATAAGAAGAACGCCAAGACTCTGAAACTGAGCTGCAGCATGATGGGCAAGACCATACAGCGGTTTCACAGGACACGTTCCACTCAGAACAAACCTCGCCATGGTCGACCAAAGAAGTTGAGTGCACGTGCTCAACGTCATATCCAGAGGTAGTCTTTGGGAAATAGACGTATGAGTGCTGCCAGAATTGCTGCAGAGGTTGAAGGGGTGGGAGGGTTAGCTGTCAGTGCTCAGACCATACGCCGCACATTGCATCAAATTGGTCTGCATGGCTATTGTCCCAGAAGGAAGCCTCTTCTAAAGATAATGCACAAGAAAGACTGCAAACAGTTTGCTGAAGACAAGCAGACTAAGGACATGGATTACTGGAACCATGTCCTGCGGTCTGATGAGACCAAGATAAACTTATTTGGTTCAGATGGTGCCAAGCATGTGTGGCAGCATCCAGGTGAGGAGTACAAAGACAAGTGTGTCTTGCCTAAAGTCAAGCATGGTGGTGGGAGTGTCATAGTCTGGACCTGCATTAGTGCTGGGGAGCTACAGTTCCTTGAGGGAACCATAAATTCCAATATGTACTGTGACATACTGAAGCAGAGCATGATCTCTCCCTTCGGAGACTTGGCCGCAGGGCATTATTCCAACATGATAACGACCCCAAACACACCTCCAAAGCGACCACTGCCTTGCTAAAGAAGGGTAAAGGTGATGGACTGGCCAAGCATGTCCAGACCTAAACCCTATTGAGCATCTGTGGGGCATCCTCAAATGGAAGGTGGGGGAGCGCAAGGTCTCTAACATCCACCAGCCCTGTGATGTCATCATGAAGGTGTGGAAGAGGACTCCAGTGCCAACCTGTGAAGCTCTGGGGAATTCCATGACCAAGAGGGTTAAGGCAGTGTTGGAAAGTAACGGTGGCCACACAAAATATTGACACTTTGGACCCAATTATGACATTTCCACTTAGGGGTGTACTCACTTTTGTTGCCAACGGTTTAGACATTAATGTCTGTGTGTTGAGTTATTTTGAGGGTACAGCAAATTTACACTGTTATATAGGCTGTACACTCACTACTTTACATTGTAGCAAAGTGTCATTTCTTTGGTGTTGTCACATGAAAAGATATAATACAATATTTACAAAAATGTTAGAGGTATACTCACTTTTGTGAGATACTGTATATCTCACAAATACATTTAGAAACACAAATTTAAACTTGAGACATGTTTATGTTTCTATGTAGTGTTGTTTTTATGAAACAGAGATTCCTGCATTACAATACAAGGAAAAAAAAATCCCAAAGATTTTGCGTGATTTTTTTCCATGCCAGCAAGTTTTTGAATATCGGGCCGTAACTAACGGCTAGATTTGGAGTTTTGTCGGTAACGACCCGAAAATCTAACGCCGGCTTTTTTCTGTCCGCACCATAAAAATAACTCTGGTATTGAGAGTCCACATAAAGGCTGCGTTAGGCTCCAAAAAAGGAGCGTAGAGCATTTTTAACGCAGCTTCAACTCTCAATACCAGAGTTGCTTACGCAAGCGGCCAGCCTCAAAAACGTGCTCGTGCACGATTCTCCCATAGAAAACAATGGGGCTGTTTGAGCTGAAAAAAAACCTAACACCTGCAAAAAAGCCGCGTTCAGCTCCTAACGCAGCCCCATTGTTTGCTATGCGGAAACACTTCCTACGTCTGCACCTAACACTCTAACATGTACCCCGAGTCTAAACACCCCTAAACTTACACTTATTAACCCCTAATCTGCCGCCCCCGCTATCGCTGACCCCTGCATATTATTATTAACACCTAATCTGCCGCTCCGTAAACCGCCGCTACTTACATTATCCCTATGTACCCCTAATCTACTGCCCTAACATCGCCGACCCCTATATTATATTTATTAACCCCTAATCTGCCCCCCACAACGTCGCCTCCACCTGCCTACACTTATTAACCCCTAATCTGCCGAGCGGACCTGAGCGCTACTATAATAAAGTTATTAACCCCTAATCCGCCTCACTAACCCTATAATAAATAGTATTAACCCCTAATCTGCCCTCCCTAACATCGCAGACACCTAACTTCAATTATTAACCCCTAATCTGCCGACTGGAGCTCACTGCTATTCTAATAAATGTATTAACCCCTAAAGCTAAGTCTAACCCTAACACTAACACCCCCCTAAGTTAAATATAATTTACATCTAACGAAATTAATTATCTCTTATTAAATAAATTATTCCTATTTAAAGCTAAATACTTACCTGTAAAATAAATCCTAATATAGCTACAATATAAATTATAATTACCATATATTATAGCTATTTTAGGATTAATATTTATTTTACAGGCAACTTTGTAATTATTTTAACCAGGTACAATAGCTATTAAATATTTAAGAACTATTTAATAGTTACCTAGTTAAAATAATTACAAAATTACCTGTAAAATAAATCCTAACCTAAGTTACAATTAAACCTAACACTATACTATCATTAAATTAATTAAATAAAATACCTACAATTACCTACAATTAAACCTAACACTACACTATCAATAAATAAATTAAATACAATTCCTACAAATAACTACAATGAAATAAACTAACTAAAGTACAAAAAATAAAAAAGAACTAAGTTACAAAAAATAAAAAAATATTTACAAACATAAGAAAAATATTACAACAATTTTAAACTAATTACACCTACTCTAAGCCCCCTAATAAAATAACAAAGACCCCCAAAATAAAAAATGCCCTACCCTATTCTAAATTACTAAAGTTCAAAGCTCTTTTACCTTACCAGCCCTGAACAGGGCCCTTTGCGGGGCATGCCCCAAGAAGTTCAGCTCTTTTGCCTGTAAAAAAACCCCCATACAATACCCCCCCCAACATTACAACCCACCACCCACATACCCCTAATCTAACCCAAACCCCCCTTAAATAAACCTAACACTAAGCCCCTGAAGATCTTCCTACCTTATCTTCACCATACCAGGTTCACCGATCCGTCCTGAAGAGCTCCTCCGATGTCCTGATCCAAGCCCAAGCGGGGGGCTGAAGAGGTCCATGATCCGGCTGAAGTCTTCATCCAAGCGGGAGCTGAAGAGATCCATGATCCGGATGAAGTCTTCATCCAAGCGGGAGCTGAAGAGGTCCATGATCCGGATGAAGTCTTCTATCAACGGCATCTTCAATCTTCTTTCTTCGGGAGCCATCATCTTCCATCCGACGCGGAACATCCTCTTCTCCCGACGCCTACTAGACGAATGACGTTTCCTTTAAAGGACGTCATCCAAGATGGCGTCCCTCGAATTCCGATTGGCTGATAAGATTCTATCAGCCAATCGGAATTAAGGTAGGAATATTCTGATTGGCTGATGGAATCAGCCAATCAGAATCAAGTTCAATCCGATTGGCTGATCCGATCAGCCAATCAGATTGAGCTCGCACCTTCCGGCTGTGGGTGGTGGGTTGTAATGTTGGGGGGGGGGTGGTATTGTATGTTTTTTTTTTTACAGGCAAAAGAGCTGAACTTCTTGGGGCATGCCCCGCAAAGGGCCCTGTTCAGGGCTGGTAAGGTAAAAGAGCTTTGAACTTTAGTAATTTAGAATAGGGTAGGGCATTTTTTATTTTGGGGGTCTTTGTTATTTTATTAGGGGGCTTAGAGTAGGTGTAATTAGTTTAAAATTGTTGTAATATTTTTCTTATGTTTGTAAATATTTTTTTATTTTTTGTAACTTAGTTCTTTTTTATTTTTTGTACTTTAGTTAGTTTATTTCATTGTAGTTATTTGTAGGAATTGTATTTAATTTATTTATTGATAGTGTAGTGTTAGGTTTAATTGTAGGTAATTGTAGGTATTTTATTTAATTAATTTAATGATAGTATAGTGTTAGGTTTAATTGTAACTTAGGTTAGGATTTATTTTACAGGTAATTTTGTAATTATTTTAACTAGGTAACTATTAAATAGTTCTTAACTATTTAATAGCTATTGTACCTGGTTAAAATAATTACAAAGTTGCCTGTCAAATAAATATTAATCCTAAAATAGCTATAATATAATTATAATTTATATTGTAGCTATATTAGGATTTATTTTACAGGTAAGTATTTAGCTTTAAATAGGAATAATTTATTTAATAAGAGATAATTAATTTTGTTAGATTAAAATTATATTTAACTTAGGGGGGTGTTAGTGTTAGGGTTAGACTTAGCTTTAGGGGTTAATACATTTATTAGAATAGCGGTGAGCTCCGGTCGGCAGATTAGGGGTTAATAAGTGTAGGCAGGTGGAGGCGACGTTGAGGGGGGCAGATTAGGGGTTAATAAATATAATATAGGGGTCGGCGGTGTTAGGGGCAGCAGATTAGGGGTACATAAGGATAACGTAGGTGGCGGCGCTTTGCGGTCGGCAGATTAGGGGTTAATAAGTGTAGGTAGGTGGAGGTGACGTTGTGGGGGGCAGGTTAGGGGTTAATAAATATAATACAGGGGTCGGCGGTGTTAGGGGCAGCAGATTAGGGGTACATAAGTATAACGTAGGTGGCGGTCGGCAGATTAGGGGTTAAAAAAATTTAATCGAGTGTCGGCGATGTGGGGGGACCTCGGTTTAGGGGTACATAGGTAGTTTATGGGTGTTAGTGTACTTTAGAGCACAGTAGTTAAGAGCTTTATAAACCGGCGTTAGCCCAGAAAGCTCTTAACTACTGACTTTTTTCCTGCGGCTGGAGTTTTATCGTTAGACTTCAGACACGACTCTAAATACCGGAGTTAGAAAGATCCCATTGAAAAGATAGGATACGCAATTGACGTAAGGGGATCTGCGGTATGGAAAAGTCGCGGCTGAAAAGTGAGCGTTAGACCCTTTTTTGAGTGACTCCAAATACCGGAGGTAGCCTAAAACCAGCGTTAGGAGCCTCTAACGCTGGTTTTCACGGCTAACGCCAAACTCCAAATCTAGGCCTAAGTCTTAAAGTATGGTAGCACAGTATTTTTAAATGACTTCATAGGTTCGTCTGCATCCATGTTTTATGTTTCCTCTCTCACTTGTATAGTGTGGGGTAGTATGGTAGCAGCTACTTTAATTTTTCTTCTTAATCTTTTTCCTTGAGAAACCAAATAATTGTTCTAGGGCTTAGATACAACAACACTCAATAACACACATTCTCTCTCTCACACACATGCAAATTGTGTAGCTGTTGAGTTATTTCAATAAAATGATTTTGTCTTTGTTACTCTCAGTTACCAATAAAATACTGCTTTCCAATTGCTTGTCTTAATTAAGTTTATGTCACACTTTCAAGCATATCCCTAGGCAGACAAATTGAACTAAGATATATGGGTGTCCTTAGTGAAAATAGTCTTTACCTAATCTCACGTGAAATTGAACTGGGAAGTGATAAACATATTTTAAAAGCTTTCCTGAAATAAATTAGTTAACAATTACTATAGTAATTACTACTCTGACATTAAGGACTAGATTACAAGTGGCGCGCTAATGTTAGCGCAGGTCACAATAAGAAATTAGTATTACATGTTGAAAGTAAATGGGTGCACTCGAGCGCAAACAAAATTTGCGCTTGTTGGATTAACATGACTGAAGATCTAGCGCAAAGTGTCATTGGTAAGAAAAAATTTGCACCAAGCACAACATAGGTACATTAAAATAAAGTGTTACACTCATTTATACACTATCAGAATAAAAATATGAATATAAATATGAAAAAAAATATTTATAAGGCTTGATGACAAGATGTTTGACTGGAAAGGGCTATAAAAAATATATATATATATATATATATATATATATATATATATATACACACACTTTGGAGCCCTTCCCATACAAATATATTTAAACATGAATATTAATATTTATTCCATTTTAATATATTAGATTTTACTTTGTTTTTACTGTAAATATTTCACATTCCACATCTGGCTCTAAATTGGGCAAAGAACACTAATGACTTGTTTAACACTTGAAGCATTTCAATGCATGTTAATGTGAAATAGAAGCATGTTTGCAGTATACTTTCATTAGCAAAAATGCTTCAAGTAAAAGCTATTACTTTTTTTCTGCAGCATATGCACATATCCTGAGAGGGCCGTGCACCAGTATTCAAACACCACACCTTCTCATAGAGCTGGTGGTGGCGTGCATTGCTTCTGAAGACATAATTTGTGTCAAGCTACAAGGTGTGGTGTTTGAATATTGGTGCACGACCTTCACAGGATATGTGTATATGCAATAGAAAACTGTAATAACTTTTACTAGAAGCATTTTTGCTAATGAAAGTATCATGGAATGTACCCATGCACATGTTTTTTTAACATTTCTATCCATTTAAAGTTGAGCACTTGCCTGTCTTAAATTAGGACTTGACTTGGGACATGCCTGTCTTGACTCAGGACTTGAGACTTGAATGAAAAGACTCAAGACCTGCTTATGACTTGCAAAACAATGACTTGGTCCCATCTCTGAAAGAATTACCTTTACCCAATAACATTCAGATACAGTATATATATATATATATATATATATATATATATATATATATATATATATATATATATAATGTAGCAAAGAAGCACTCACTGAACAGTTCCAACTGTGACAAAAAGTTTTAATTCAAACTAGTGACGTTTCGGGACAGCAACAGTCCCTTCCTCTGACAAATTAACAATGTGAAAATGCAGGCCTTAAATAGGCACCAAACTACCCTCCCCTAGTGATTGACCAATCGTGGCCAAAGTTACATGACACACCTTACATAGTGACCAATAGCTATCAATGATACAAAACTAATGTATATAGTGATTCAAGTGAATAGTAGTAAAGTAATTTAAACATGAAACTATGTATTGCTAATAAAAAGGGGGCAATCTCACTCCAACCATACATAAAAGTCAGCTAAATCTCATTAAATATATAAACAAGACAGTAAATGAACAGTGAAAGAGGGGGATCGTAATTCAACCAATCATTATCGCCCTGGCTCATGGAGATCGTAATACCACCAACCAGCAGTGTTCTGACTCCTGGATATCATAATAACACCAATCAGCGGCGTCGTGGCACTCAGTGCTAGATACGTCATAGCTAAATGCTTTCAAACTACGCCCACCTGTCACTAGGGACGCATATTGCCTCAAAAAACTAAAATATCCCATTTATTATACTCTCAAATATAGCGCTCCCCAGACCGCTGCATGTCTATGATAAAAAACACTATGAGGCCGCCCTTAGATCACCAGTGTTAACTCTAAATAAATGGCCGAAACTGATCTGTATTTATGTTAGATCTATCATCTCAAGAATCTCAAGCAGCACAGATAGCGGACAATCAGTGTCTTACAGTATCAGCGTCGTCACTCTATACAAGCAGATTAGCACAAATATGTAAGCCCTGTTAGTGCCGCACTTGGTTCTTCTGCTTCAGCCATCCTACCAAAGGTAAATACAATGCCGAGAACTATCTAATCGTTAGTAGGACCGCCCCCATATGGGCGTATCAAAACATTGCCAAGTGTTAACCGATAAGCGCACCTATCGTATTCATACCGTTAACACTCAACTGTATGTAGCTGTGTTCTCACCTAACACAGGCTGTGTTCTCATCAAATGCAGGCTCTCTACATGAACATCCTAAGAGTGAGTTACATCGTGATCAACATCAGTTCACGCACTCTGACTGAGTCCGAGTTGAGCTTATTGAATAAGGGTCTATCTTTTGTGCCATCCACGGGGATTAATGAGTTTGATACCTATATAGACATTCAGAGATTTGGCAGAAACTTAAGACTTAGAGAATTTTTCAACTATGATCAGCAACAAGAATGTGCATTTAGAGCTAAGGGTTCATTTGACCCCTCCTCCAATAACTCCACTATCCACACTCTTACAAATTTTCTCACCAAATCCATTAAGGATAGACCAAAAATGAGAATTAGAGACAACCTCACTAGGAGTGAAAGGACAGCCCTTAAATCCTTGAAAGAAGACAGCTCAATAGTGATTCGCCCAGCCGATAAGGGTGGGGCGATAGTCCTGTTGGATACCACATACTATAAGAAAGAAATCCTTGGACAACTATCTGACAAGAAAACACACATGCCACTTAGGGGTGACCCAACATTGAGGCTCAAACAGAAAATTGACACCACACTAATTGAGTTTAAAGAAAGGGCCCTTATTACACAACAAGATTACAATTTTTTATGCCGTGAACATCCAATAATTCCCTTGTTCTATACTTTACCTAAGGTGCATAAAAATGTCAATAACCCCCCAGGGAGACCTATTGTCTCAGCGAGGGGTTCGCTACTCCAACCATTAGCACAGTTTGTCGATCATTACCTACAGCCTTTGGTTCAATCTATGCCATCATATATACGTGATTCGAATGACTTTATCACTGGCATCAAGAAGATGGAGAATATTACTGATGTAGACCTTCTGGTCACTCTCGACGTGTCTAGCCTTTACATGGTCATCCCCCATCAAGATGGCATTACAGCTGTTACACAGGCATTTAGGAAGGCAGCATACATTGGCCCATCAGAAGAGGTACTCATCTGTCTCCTCTCACTATGTCTTATGGAAAATTATTTTCTATTCGACTCTACATTCTATTTACAGATTTCTGGGACAGCGATGGGGTCCAATGTGGCCCCATCGCTGGCCAATCTGTTTATGGCACTGTATGAAACATCTATCATGAAGGTCTTCAATAATGACAACATCAGGTATTACTGTCGATATATAGACGACCTGTTTTTGATATGGTCAGATGGAGAAGATAGTCTAACACGATGGATTGACCATCTGAATACCCTTGAGAGTCCTATTAAATTTACCCACACAATCAGCCACTCCACGGTGGACTACTTGGACGTTAGGGTCTTTAAAGTAGATGGGAGATTGGGCACAACTTTATTCCGCAAAGCCACTGACCATAATTCATTACTACACGCCAGAAGTTGCCACCAACCCAGCCTTATACACAATATCCCTAAGGCCCAGTACCAACGGGTAATCAGAAATAACACCAATGAGATATTATGCGAAGAACAACTACGGGATATGACACAGCGATTCATTGAAAGAGGATATAGGCAAAAGGATCTGCTTGAGATGAAATCATTTGTGCTATCAGCTGTGTAACCAGGAGAGGAGACTCCATCTAAACAAGATGATCAACTCACTTTTGTGACCACATACTCACCGGAGATCATACCATTAACCCATACTATTAAAGAAGAATGGAAACTGGTTGAAGCAGATCACACGCTGCCTTTCAAGAACTGGAAGGCACCGAGGATAGGGTTCAGACGAGGAAGAAACTTGAGAGATTATCTTGTTAAAGCGGACGTCAACCCTGAAGGGGGTGCATGGACATGGCTGAAGACAAACAAGAAAGGGTGCTATCGCTGTATTAGTTGTGTTACTTGCAGTGGGATGATTACTGGCTCTCACTTTCGTCATCCGGAAAGCAACAAGACATATGAGATGAAGTACTATCTAACTTGCACTACTCAATTCGTAATATATCTCCTGAATTGCCCCTGCGGAAAATTTTACATTGGCAAAACAACTGACGATGCTAGAACGAGGATGGCCAACCATAGGTCTAGCATACGCTTGGCCATAAGAAATAGAAAGGCAGACCAGCCGGTAGCAAGACACTTCTTGGAGGCAGGGCACACTGTCAATGACCTGAGATTTCGACTGATCGACCACGTACCGATTCCACGAAGGGGAGGAGACAGAGGAAACATGCTACTACGCAAAGAATCAAGATGGATCTATGAACTGGGTACCCTCTGCCCCAGGGGTCTTAATACCCACACAGGATGGCAATGTTATTTATGAAATATGAGGTCCATGATACACCAGTGGGGTGTTTGATGTTCCACATCATTGAGAGTTCATGATCCATAAGTCTTTACTCTTTTCTCTCTTTCTCCTCCCCCTCTATTCTTCTATCTTTCTTTTTCTCCATTTTTCAATTTTTCATCTCTCTTCCTTTTTCGCTCTTTGTCTTTTTTCTCTCTCCACTTTTTCTTCTTTCCTCTCTCTTTGTCTTGGTCTGTTTCCCATCCTTCTCTAAGTTCTGGCTTCTTTTCACTCTTTCTTCTTTCTTCTTTCGTCTTTCTTCCTTCTTCTTTCTTCTTTCTTCTTTTTTTTCTCTTTCTTTTTCTTTTTCATTTTCTCTTTATCTCTATTCATCTCTATGTGATATTTCTATTACATTAGATTGAACTATGAGCACAATACTACTGATGATAATGTCTAACTCTCTGTCCTATATTGCCTCTATGGAAGATTCATAGGTGGCCCTCTTATCATTATGTTGTGATTACCTTGTCCATTATATGGACTTATTGATTTTATCTTATTTTAATTTTATGTTTCACTTATACACTTCTTTTGACACCCCGTGTTGTTCTTCATTTGGGTGGTCTGTCTCATTCCATACCGACATTCAGCGCTATTTTGTTGTCAGATAGAAACATCTGATTTTAAATCATGTAACGATGGATACATTTGTTCCTTGTTTTGGTTACTTAGTCCTTTGAATCTAGTAGAGGAGCTGTGACTCCTTTTATTTTAGCTTAGAAAATAATTATTATAGAGTGACACACAGGGGTGACAGCGATATACAGCTGACTTATGGATATCATCCATTATGTGTTGATAATGGATGTCTTTAATCGTGTTAGATTTGTTTTATTTTTCTATTTTTGAGCCTTATTACTTGGCTTTATTCTTTGTTTATATTCTTATTTAGGTTTGTGATTGGTGCACTGGAGGTGAGCTTGCATTTAGTTAGCTCATGCATTGAGATGGATCAATATTACACTTAGGTTTCAACATTAGATTAAGCACGTTTATTTGTTTATTTTTTGTAAGACTAATGGGATCAAGTGCCGGTCTGATAGTGTAACTCACTCTTAGGATGTTCATGTAGAGAGCCTGCATTTGATGAGAACACAGCCTGTGTTAGGTGAGAACACAGCTACATACAGTTGAGTGTTAACGGTATGAATACGATAGGTGCGCTTATCAGTGACAGTACGACACGTAGACTCGGTTAACACTTGGCAATGTTTTGATACGCCCATATGGGGGCGGTCCTACTAACGATTGGATAGTTCTCGGCATTGTATTTACCTTTGGTAGGATGGCTGTAGCAGAAGAACCAAGTGCGGCACTAACAGGGCTTACATATTTGTGCTAATTTGCTTGTATAGAGTGACGACGCTGATACTGTAAGACACTGATTGTCCGCTATCTGTGCTGCTTGAGATTCTTGAGATGATAGATCTAAAACAAATACAGATCAGTTTCGGCCATTTATTTAGAGTTAACACTGGTGATCTAAGGGCGGCCTCATAGTGTTTTTTATCATAGACATGCAGCGGTCTGGGGAGCGCTATATTTGAGAGTATAATAAATGGGATATTTTAGTTTTTTGAGGCAATATGCGTCCCTAGTGACAGGTGGGCGTAGTTTGAAAGCATTTAGCTATGACGTATCTAGCACTGAGTGCCACGACGCCGCTGATTGGTGTTATTATGATATCCAGGAGTCAGAACACTGCTGGTTGGTGGTATTACGATCTCCATGAGCCAGGGCGATAATGATTGGTTGAATTACGATCCCCCTCTTTCACTGTTCATTTACTGTCTTGTTTATATATTTAATGAGATTTAGCTGACTTTTATGTATGGTTGGAGTGAGATTGCCCCCTTTTTATTAGCAATACGGAGTTTCATGTTTAAATTACTTTACTACTATTCACTTGAATCACTATATACATTAGTTTTGTATCATTGATAGCTATTGGTCACTATGTAAGGTGTGTCATGTAACTTTGGCCACGATTGGTCAATCACTAGGGGAGGGTAGTTTGGTGCCTATTTAAGGCCTGCATTTTCACATTGTTAATTTGTCAGAGGAAGGGACTGTTGCTGTCTCGAAACGTCACTAGTTTGAATTAAAACTTTTTGTCACAGTTGGAACTGTTCAGTGAGTGCTTCTTTGCTACATTATATTATTAATCTTATAGCACCCTGACAAGCTGCAAGAGTTGGTGAGAGTGCACTTACACCACTGTTTGGTATATATATATATATCTATATATATATATATATATATATATAAAGTTCAAAGTAGACAAGCACTCCAGAAATCCAAATCACATGCCCAGGGTGCAGCAGATAGGTAAATAGAAAGTAATGAAGAGTGCACTCACCAGGACTTTTCAAAGTTTTATTCCAAATATGTGAACGTTTTCGTGGGATTAGCCCCTTCCTCAGACATACAAAATATTATATTGTATTTTGTATGCCTGAGGAAGGGGCTAATCCCCCGAAATCGTTCACATAATTGGAATAAAACTTTGAAAAGTCCTGGTGAGTGCACTCTTCATTACTTTATATATATATATATATATATATATATATATATATATATATATATATATATATATATATATATATACTGTATATATAATTTGACCTTTAATTTTTTTTGGAGTACTAGGCACAAGAATAAAAAATGTAGTGGCAACAATATTTGTGTAGGAGTATATTTTTTGATTGACAGCCTGCTATTTGCAGGTGATCCAAATGCCGCATCTCTGTACAGATAATTGCTATTATTAGCCTAGTAAGAAGCCGCTAACCCAAGCTGATAGAATACGTCATAGAAGTACTAACATCATAACTCTATATAACAGCATCTGACTTGGCTTACAAGATCACTACTAATCCTAACATCAATTGGTCCAGTTTATTTTTGATTAACTCCCCTACCAGCTCTCATAATTACAATACATAACTCTATTAATCATCAATCCTCTCACTTCACATTACGTTTCACAGTCTTCCTCCATTGGAAACCACTGTACATGTAAAGCTCCCACTAAAATCTAACGCCGTTTTGGCAATCTCCCTATCTCTAATATACAACCTTACTACATTATCTCCTCCTAACACCTCCAAAAGTAACAAAAATAGAAAACAGTCAAAAGATGAACCCCGTAAGAACCATTCTTAAATAATAAGGCAATAATGGCATTTTTGCTCACTATTGGTTTCATCTTAATTATCCACTCTCTTGTTAAGTGCACCCATACATATTATATTCTTTTTTTATTATATCATATATGGGGTTATAAAAAAAAACAATAAATAGAAATGTTATACTGAAAAATGGAGCAAAAAAAACAGCAAAAAACTTGTAGTGTAGCTAAAGAAACATATCTCCGCTTAAATTCATTATGTTGTCCTGATTTTGGGAATACCCCATATGCCAAGTAATTTATAGCAAATATAGGCCATATACTACAAAGATAGAATTGTTGGTTTAAAGCTAAATTTAAATATATACTTTATTAAAACATAAAGATAATTGTAACCTTTTTTACTGTATGTGTTCACCGGGATGGAAGGGGAGGGGCCAAGACAAGACATTGTCACAGTGATGACATGACCATGGGCCACTCTTCTGAGCATCACTGGACTGCCTCATCCCTAAGGCATCCAGTGATTGGCCACTGAGCTTGATACCAGTATGCATTGCAGCATGCTGGTATCCAGCCTGCTTTGATTGTATACACAGTAACAGCCAAACTTGACTATTTCCGCACTGTTGCTGTATGCTCCACATGCAGGCATCCAGAAACAGCATGAGAGACATGCCCTGCATTGAAATCCTGCTATTCCCTACTTTTCTGTCATTTTACTTCAAGTCTCTTTTTTGGTATGTGAATTAATGACCTGCATTGAAATCCTGCTATTCCCTGCTTTTCTGTCATTTTACTTCAAGTCTCTCTTTTTGGTATGTGAATTAAGGCCCTCATTGAAATCCTGCTATTCCCTGCTTTCCTGTCATTTTAGTTCAAGTCTCTATTTTTGTTATGTGAATTAAGGCCCTGCATTGAAATCCTGCTATTCCCTGCTTTTCTGTCATCTTACTCCAAGTCTTCCTGTGTATATTTATATTGAGCACATGAATTTAGGCTGTTAAAATTAAGTCCTGCATTTATTGTAATGATTTTTCCCAATGTCTCAATTCTAATGTCTAGTTAATTGCCATGTGATGCTCAATCCTTATCAATACTTGCTATAACTCTTATATTTATAGTTGTCTTATATCACAGTTTTAACCCCCTCCAAATTTTATTGTCTGTTTACTTAACTCATCTCACCATGACCATATTCTAACATTCCAATTGGCCTTACCAACTGTCTTTGATTAGCAATCAACTAAATTTAGTGGACTCAGCTGACTGCCCTACCTGTATATATTTCAGACTAGTTTGGGGATGTGCATTGTACAGGGGTGTGTGCATTGCTTACAGTGCAGTGTACTTTTTAACAATAGCATATGTTCACATTTTCAAAGTGAACATTTTATAAGTGAGGCACTAATTTTTAAGAATTATACAAGAATCGAACAAGGATTGGGCAAGGGGCAAGACACAAGGCAAGTACTCTTGTAATACTGTTTTTTTTGTTGTTTTTTTAAAGTATCTCATTGTATCCTTTTGCAAGTGCTGCTGTAACACTGTGTCTTATGTGTTTACTTGGTTCCCACTTTCATAATAATGCTCAATATCTTCATATTCCTTTTTGCTACCTCTTGTCTCTATAACAAAATACATTACTCAATTACTCCTTCTCCCTCTCCACCTGCACTGTTCATAAGCCCATCTCTCTTATACTCACCTTACTTTTGTACTCATGAACTTTACCTATTTCTAAACACTCTCTCTCGCCCCCTGCACTTCAGCCCAAAAACAGTCTCATTACTGCAAATCTGCTTCTCATCTCATGTCACTCTCCCTCTTGCTCATACTAGCTGCTGGCGACATCTCCCCTAATCCTGGTCCCTCACAACCTCCTAGCCTTTCACATCCTTGTGTGCCTTTCAATAGACTTCATAAACTAAACTCTGGTAACCTTAATCGCATTCCTCTTACATCTAAAAACCCATCCCCCTTCACTTGCGCACTTTGGAACTCTCGCTCTGTTTGCAACAAGCTCACTTCTATCCATGATCTCTGTATCTCTTACTCTCTTAACCTTCTGGCTCTTACAGAAACCTGGCTCTCTGCTTCAGAAACAGCATCCACTACTGCACTGTCACATGGGGGTCTCCATTTCAGCCACACTCCTAGGTCTGGCAATAGACAAGGAGGTGGTGTCAGTATTTTACTTTCATCTCGTTGCACCTTCCAACAAATACAGCCCTTCTCTTTACTCACATTTTCTTCATTTGAAGCAGACATGATTCGGTTATTCTCTCCCCTCTCTATACGTGTTGCAGTCATATACCCTCCTCCTGGCTCACCAACTCAATTTTTAGATCACTTTGCTGCCTGGCTTCTTTATTTCCTTTCCTCAGACACCCCTGCCCTCATTCTTGGCGACTTTAACATCCCTTTTGACATTCCCACTGCCTCCTCTGCAAAACAACTTCTTCAACTGACTTCCTCTTTCGGCCTGTCACAATGGACTGACTCTCCCACTCACAAAGATGGTCATTCCCTTGATCTGACTTTCACCTATCGATGCACTCTTTCAAATTTAACAAACTCCCCTTTTCCTCTCTCTGACCATCATCTCCTAACTTGCAACTTCACTTCCCTACCTACAACTCCTCCTCCCTCTACCCCTCACACCAAGCTTCACAGAAGCACTAAGTCACTAGATCTGCATCAGCTCGCTAGCTCTCTCAAACCTCTCCTCTCATCCATCACCTCCTTTTCCTGCCCTGACCAATCTATCTGCCAGTATAATTCCACCCTTACATCGGTCATTGACACTCTGGCCCCTCCAACCTTAGCTCAGAAACCACACTCTCATCCTCAGCCCTGGCATATTCCTCTGACACGATACCTACGCAGATGCTCCCGTACTGCTGAACGACATTGGAGGAAATCTCGGAGTTCAGCTGACTTTCTTCACTACAAGTTCATCCTGAACTCCTACTATTCTGCCCTTAATCTTCATAAGCAACAATATTTTTCTAATCTCATCTCTACTCTTTCCTCTAACCCTAAACATCTGTTCTCCATGTTCAACACTCTTCTCCGCCCACCCCCACCTCCTAACACAACCTCTCTCTCAGCTCAAGATTTTGCCAGCCACTTCAACAACAAAATCGATTCCATCAGAAGTGAAATCAGCTCTCAACATACTTCCAATCTCCCACCCCCTCAAAAGCTCACCCAAAACCCAAATATCCAAAAATGCAGCTCTTTTGCCTCTGTTAATGAGGATGAAGTTTCTGCCCTTATACTGTCCTCCCACCTCACTACCTGTCCCCTCACATTTTCAACCTCTCCCTCAGCACTGGTATATTTCCCTCATCTCTAAAACATGCACTGGTCACACCTATCCTCAAAAAACCTTCCCTCGATCCAACCTCCCCTTCCAATTACTGCCCTATTTCCCTACTCCCTCTTGCCTCAAAGCTCCTCGAAAAGCTAGTTTATGCATGTCTATCCCATTTCCTTACACTAAACTCTCTTCTTGACCCACTGCAATCTGGATTTCATTCCCATCACTCTACAGAGACAGCAATTGTCAAGGTTACCAATGACCTACTTACAGCAAAATCCAAAGGCCACTTCTCTCTGCTTATCCTCCTTGACCTGTCTGCAGCCTTTGACACAGTTGACCACCCTCTTCTGCTCCAAACCCTCCAATCCTTCGGCATCTGTGACACAGCTCTCTCATAGTTCTCTTCCTAGCTGACAAACCGTACATTTAGTGTAGCCTTCTCCAGAGCATCCTCTGCCCCGTTACCACTTTCTGTTGGGGTACCTCAAGGCTCTGTCCTTGGTCCCCTTCTCTTTTCAATCTACACGTCATCACTAGGTTCCTTAATAAAATCCCATGGGTTTCAATACCATTTGTATGCCGATGACACCCAAATCTTACCTCCTTCCTTACTAACCCGTGTCACTAACTGTCTTTCTCACATCTCATCTTGGATGTCCTCTTACTACCTTAAGCTAAATCTCTCCAAATCTGAACTTTTTTCCCCCTTCTTCCAATGTCTCCACCCCCAAAATTTCTATAACTGATGATAACTCCATCATTACCCCTACCCCGCATGCCCGATGTCTTGGGGTCACACTTGAATCAGATCTTTCCTTCACTCCTCACATTCAGTCCTTGGCTAAAGCCTGCCACTTCCACCTTAAAAACATCGCTAAAATTAGACATTTCCTTACACAAGATACAACCAAGATTTCAATCCACTCTCTCATCGTTTCCCGCCTCAACTACTGCAACTCCGTCCTCTCTGGTCTACCTAGCTGCCGCATAGCTCCTTTACAATCCATTATGAATGCCTCTGCCAGGCTCATCTTCCTTACTCGTCACTCTTCATCTGCTGCACCTCTCTGCCAATCCCTTCACTGGCTTCCTCTTGCCTCTAGGATTAAACATAAAATCCTCACCCTGACATATAAAGCTCTCAATTGCACTGCTCCCCCTACATCTCAGAACTTGTCTCTAGATACTCTCCCTCCCATCCCCTTCGATCAGCTCAGGATCTCCTCCTCTCCTCCTCTCTTGTTACTTCCTCACATTCCCATTTACAGGACTTCTCCAGACTGGCCCCCATCTTGTGCAATTCCCTGCCTCGCTCCATAAGACTCTCCCCTAGTTTTAACAGCTTCAAGCACTCCCTAAAAACTCTACTATTCAGGGATGCATAAACCAATACTAACCTTTCCCAACTCCATTGCTTTCCCCTTGAACTCCTTAGAATGTAAGCCTATGGGCCCAGCTGTTTACAGATCGCTTCATAAGAGCCGACTACAACAGTGAAACTCTTGGCAGGGCCCTCTACCCACTTGACCCCTTCAAAAGCTATCCTGTACACCGACTATGTTTACAGCGCTGCGGAATCTGTTGGCGCTCTACAAATACCTGATAATAATAATACTAACTTTGCACATCTAGACTTTGCAATATTTGCCCACTCTTCTTTGCAGAACTGCTCCCGTTCTGTTACATTTGATGGTGACCATTTGTGGACTGTAGTCTTCAAGTCATGCCACATATATTCAATGGGGTTTAAGTCTGGGCTCTGACTAGGCCATGTAAGACATTTCTCCTTCAACCACTGTGTGGTCATTTTTGCTGTGTGCTTTGGGTTATTGTCATGTTGGAAGGTAAACCTTCTTCCCATTGACAACTTCTTGGCAGAGGGCAGCAGCTTTTCCTCAAGAATTGGATGGTATTTTGCCCCATCTATTATTCCTTATATCCTGACAAGTGCTCCACTGCCTGCTGCAGAGAAACACCCCATAACAGGATATTACCACCTCCATGCTTTACTGTAGATATGGTGTTTTTTTGGATGGTGAGCTGTATTGGATTTCCTCTAGACATATCATTTGGTGTTGAGGCCAAATAATACAATTTTAGTCTCATCAGACGATTACACCTTTTTCCATGTGGCCTCAGAATTTCCTAGGTGTGTTATGGCAAAGCTCAGTCGTGACTGCATGTGGCCTTTCTTGAGGAGTGGCTTTTTTCTTGCACCCCCCCCCCACAAGCCTCATTTGTGGAGAATTTGTGATATTGTTCTCACATGCACACAATGACCACTCTTTGTCAATACATTACTGAAACTGCTTCAGAGTTGCTGTTGGCCTCTTGGAAGCCTCTCTAACCAGTTTCCTCCTGTCTCTTTCTTCCAGTTTGAAGCAACATCCTGATCCAGAAAGGGTCTGTCTTCTACCAAATACCTTCCACTTCTTAATAATAGACTTCACTGTGCTTCTAGGCATTGATAAAGCCTTTGCTATTTTCTTGTATCCATCTCCTGACTTGTGCCTGTCCACAACATTATAACGGAGATCTTTTGACAGTGCCTTGCCATCCATAGTTGATTTTTTGCTTCAGTTGCACTACCAGCAACTGAGATGCTCTAGGGAAGCTCTTTTTGTGCTGAGCTAATCAATATGCCCACAGCTGATCACAGTCGAAGGTCAAATGGCTTTGTGCCGTTAAGACTGTGATTAGCTACACCTGATTGAGTTTACAAGTAATTTTAGGAGGGGGTGATCCTTTTTCCAACTTAGTGATTCTGTTTTTGAATTGTCTTTATTTTTGCCTCACATGTTGTTGTGATATATTTCACTTGGATGTTATAAGTTGCACTGAGTTATTGCAACTGGATAAACAAAAATTGTGTCTGTCTTCATTTAAGGTTGCAAAGCAACAAAATGTGATTATTTTCAAGGGGATTATTCTTTTCAATACCCACTGTATAGTATATCTATTTATCTATCTATCTATCTATCTATCTATCTATCTATCTATCATCTATCTATCCATCTATCTATCAATCAATATGAGTGAAAAAAAATATCTCTATCCCTTTAACTATATAAATAGAAATAAGAATGCTAGTTTGGACAAAGATCATTAATATATTGTAGCAAAAAAATTAAAAATTATGGTAATGTCTTTATGGAATCTAAGCAAAAGTATTTTTTAATAATCACACTAGAACAGTTGCATTCAGGAGAAAATACAATTGCAAAATGCTTTATTCTTTAGTGAACTTGTAAACATAAACACAAGCAAAACATCTGACTTATGTCATGACACAAATTGCTCCACATGATTTCTTATCTCCTGAATAAAATGTTCTTTTTACTATTTCACTATCTTCACTGTTGTTGTTGCAAATTACAACCTACTATTACCAGATGCCCATGGAGTTTTAGTCCTTTCGGGTGGGAGTATTAGATCCTTTGGTATCATAAACAGGGAACCTCGTTTGAATATCATCACCAAGAATGCCTAATTTCAAAGGGAAACAAATATATATTTTTTTATATTCTTGGGCTTTGTTTAACCTGCTTAAAGGGACACTATACCCAAACATTTTCTTTCATGATTAAGGTAGAGAATATAATTTTAAACAACATTCAAATTTACTTCTATTACCTAATTTGCTTTATTCTTTAGATATACAGGAGTGCAGAATTATTAGGCAAGTTGTATTTTTGAGGATTCATTTTATTATTGAACAACAACCATGTTCTCAATGAACCCAAAAAACTCATTAATATCAAAGCTGAATAGTTTTGGAAGTAGTTTTTAGTTTGTTTTTAGTTAGAGCTATTTTAGGGGGATATCTGTGTGTGCAGGTGACTATTACTGTGCATAATTATTAGGCAACTTAACAAAAAACAAATATATACCCATTTCAATTATTTATTTTTACCAGTGAAACCAATATAACATCTCAACATTCACAAAATATACATTTCTGACATTCAAAAACAAAACAAAAACAAATCAGTTACCAATATAGCCACCTTTCTTTGCAAGGACACTCAAAAGCCTGCCATCCATGGATTCTGTCAGTGTTTTGATCTGTTCACCATCAACATTGCGTGCAGCAGCAACCACAGCCTCCCAGACACTGTTCAGAGAGGTGTACTGTTTTCCCTCCTTGTAAATCTCACATTTGATGATGGACCACAGGTTCTCAATGGGGTTCAGATTAGGTGAACAAGGAGGCCATGTCATTAGATTTTCTTCTTTTATACCCTTTCTTGCCAGCCACGCTGTGGAGTACTTGGAGTACTTGGACGCGTGTGATGGAGCATTGTCCTGCATGAAAATCATGTTTTTCTTGAAGGATACAGACTTCTTCCTGTACCACTGCTTGAAGAAGGTGTCTTCCAGAAACTGGCAGTAGGACTGGGAGTTGAGCTTGACTCCATCCTCAACCCGAAAAGGCCCCACAAGCTCATCTTTGATGATACCAGCCCAAACCAGTACTCCACCTCCACCTTGCTGGCGTCTGAGTCGGACTGGAGCTCTCTGCCCTTTACCAATCCAGCCACGGGCCCATCAAGACTCACTCTCATTTCATCATTCCATAAAACCTTAGAAAAATCAGTCTTGAGATATTTCTTGGCCCAGTCTTGACGTTTCAGCTTGTGTGTCTTGTTCAGTGGTGGTCGTCAGCCTTTCTTACCTTGGCCATGTCTCTGAGTATTGCACACCTTGTGCTTTTGGGCACTCCAGTGATGTTGCAGCTCTGAAATATGGCCAAACTGGTGGCAAGTGGCATCTTGGCAGCTGCACGCTTGACTTTTCTCAGTTCATGGGCAGTTATTTTGCGCCTTGGTTTTTCCACATGCTTCTTGCGACCCTGTTGACTATTTTGAATGAAATGCTTGATTGTTCGATGAGCACGCTTCAGAAGCTTTGCAATTTTAAGAGTGCTGCATCCCTCTGCAAGATATCTCACTATTTTTTACTTTTCTGAGCCTGTCAAGTCCTTCTTTTGACCCATTTTGCCAAAGGAAAGGAAGTTGCCTAATAATTATGCACACCTGATATAGGGTGTTGATGTCATTAGACCACACCCCTTCTCATTACAGAGATGCACATCACCTAAGATGCTTAATTGGTAGTAGGCTTTCGAGCCTATACAGCTTGGAGTAAGACAACATGCATAAAGAGGATGATGTGGTCAAAATACTAATTTGCCTAATAATTCTGCACTCCCTGTACTTTAATGAAGAAATAGCAATGCACACAGTGAGCCAATCACAGGAGGCATCTATGTGCAGTTACCAATCAGCAGCTACTAAGCATATCTAGATATGCTTTTCGGCAAAGAATATCAAGAGAATGAAGAAAAATAGATAATAGAAGTAAATTAGAAAGTTGTTTATAATTGTATGCTCTTTCTAAATCATGAAAGAAAAAAAATGGGTTTCATGTCCCTTTAAGTAAATTTTATAGGCTAAAATGGCTTCTTTTTCTTTTTGTAGCATTTACAGAGAATGGATAAATCGATCAAATTTCTACACTCTATAGCATAATATTTATAAACTTAGTGTCTTTTTAATAGAAAGTGTTCAAACGATTCAGCTTATGCTGATTTTCCCGAGCTATAACATCCAAGTCTGAGTTAGTTATTCTTTTTGATACAAATTGCCCACATTAAGTAGTCCTGGTTATACTGTACTATATAGTAGCTTATTAGCACAGAGAAGGAAGTTCGGGGTATAGGCGGGTCATTGTTCCAGCCTGCAGGCAGATGTTTTGTGTTTTGTCATCAAAGAAAACTCTCTGAATGGATGAGTGTTCATACTGTACGGCTGACTCATCTAGTTTAAAGACAGATTTGCAAAAAGCGCCTGGTTTCCCTTCAGATGCACCTAATGAGCTCATTAACATTATCTGATGTCTGCTCCTAAATCTCTACAGAGCTAGTTGCGGGAGGAAATAAACCTGCAAGAAAGGCAGTTGAACATTTTACAGTAAAATACTGTATTACCTAGGCAGCCAGGTTAACTAGGATAAATATTGTCTATAAACAGATACACCTGCCATATTCTTCAGTAGCAGATTCAACAAATCAAATAAAATTGAACCCTGGGTTGCTATGCAATTTCCCACAGATACATATTATAATTTAATCATATTTCATGGTGGTTGAACTAAAGCACTTTTCTTACAAAAAAAAAAAGCATAACGAAAAAAATCATTTTTAAAAAGTTTACTTCGGTTATCAGTCAGAACAAGTTAAACATTGGTGTCATTTTTCTTCTTTTCTTTGTGGATAATCACCTGAGATTTTACATCAAGCTCTTTAGATACTGTATGTGACTGGAAGTTATTTATCAAGAAATAATAACAATAAGACAAGCTTTGAAAAACGTGTCTCCTGTTGTCAACCTTTTTGCCCTCACAAAATGACGGATGTGGCAAAAATAGGAAATTAACCTTGAACAAGTTACATTTATGGTTGAAGAAAAGTCTACTATCTTCAATTTGATCTAATGTTGTTTGTGAAACATGGGATTTGTTTTCTTTTTTTAGGACACTCTTAAAGTGACAGCAATGTTAAACTTTCAGAATTCCAATAGAGCACACCATTTTAAACAACTTTGCAATTGACTTGTATTATCTTATTTGCTTACTTCTCTTGATATCCTTTGTTAGAAAGCATACCTAGGTAGGCTCAGAGCAGCAATACACTACTGGGAGCTAGCTGGTAATTAGTGCCTGCACGTATGTGCCTCTTGTCATTAGCTCACTCAATATGTTTGGCTAACCCCAAGTAGTGCAGGGCTGCTTCTTTAACAATGAATAATAAGAGAATTAAGCAATTTTGATCATAGATCATAGAAGTAAATAGCAAGGTTCTTTAAAATGTTATGCTATCTGATAAATGGGAAAAAAAACAGACACACATATATACAACCCCTTTCTGCACTATCTTATGAGAAAGTGACACCAACTGGTTAGTTACCTACACATTATGCAGCTCCAAAGGGTAGACCTGAGCCTAAGTAGAGGACAGGGAGACAGGAACATACTGAACTAACCTTAAAGGGACACTAAACCCAAAATATTTCTTTCATGACTCAGGTAGAGAATACAATTTTAAACAACATCCCAATTTAATTATATTATCTAGTTTTGTTCATTCTTTATATATCCTTTGTTGAATAAATAGCAATGCTCATGGGTGAGCCAATAACATGAGGCATATATGTGTAGCCACCAATCAGAAGCTACTGAGCCTATCTAAATATGCTTTTCAGCAAGGGATATCAAGAGATTGAAGCACAAGAGAAGTGATCACTTGCCTGAGGAAAAAGCGTGGTTAGCGCTTAGAAACGCGTAGCATTTTGAACTGACCACAGTTTGATATTATATATCTGTGAATCGTTTTATTATCATCTTTTTTATTACATAAATGTTTTTTTTTACACTGGAGTCTCCTTTTTTATTCATCATTTTGGAGCAATCTACCGCTGCAGCAGAACACTACCTGGGCTTACATGTGCGCTAGGTCACTTTAATATACCTAGTATGCTCCATTTGCACTACAGTGTGCAATATCATTTGTGAGTATCCATTTGTTGGGAACAGCTGGTGGGCACTTAACATCTAAGTGATCTACACTAGGGGTCGCCCTCTTTATTCCTTCCTTATTCCAGATTGCAGAATCCAATTCTGATTCCAGGAGGAGCAGCCTTGGCACTGGTGCACAGTTTACTGGGACAATGTGGAGTTCCCAGTATGTTTACCTAGGCATTATCTCTGCCCTCACACATTGTGAGTATGATTTGATTACATGCTTATTGTCTGTGACGTATTAGCTACACTAGGAGGCGCCCTTTCTTTTTCTTTGTATTTGTCTTTCTATTTATGATATGCTTAGGATACCCTCTTTGTTGTAATCTTGACCTCATAGCTTTACTTTGTTATATGTAGGTACTATTTAGTGTACAATTCCTTTTGACTCTTATTAGTTGACCCTTTGCCACTGCAAAGGGAACGTGTTTTTCGGGTGACAACTTGTAGCATGTAATAAGGTGTTTTTTGTTATGGATTTCCTATATATATCACACAGAATTTTTCCTTCGTCATTGACTCTTAATGTCAGATCAAGAAAGTTTATTTGCTTTTTGTGTGTTTCCGATTTAAATTTAAGTCCTACATCGTTAGTATTCAAATACTGTAGAAAAAGTATCTTAGGAGGGGAATTTAAGGGAGTGTGCCGCAGGTGTAGAAGTCTGGCAGGCCCTGTTTGGATATTACCCTTGTTGTTAGCTTATGAGGCCTTCTTATAGCGGTGTGGGGAGTTGCGGTGATAAAGTATTACTCACTTTATGTGGGTCGAGGGTCGCATCAGTGGCGAAGTGCTGTGGTCTGAATGGGCTGCAATCTGGTTGTGGGCCACTTATATACATGTGCCTGTTATGTCGGGTATCACTCCTGTCCTGGTTGAGGATCTTCTGTAGAACGCCACGTGGGTGCGTCTTTGGCGGTATGTTCTTCTCAGGTGCGGTATTTGATTCAGCCGCGGGTTAGTTCTCCCGTGTGCTGCAGCCCCAATAGGGTGTCATTTCTATTTTGCATTTGTATTTCTAACAGCCCCGTATCTCCACTGTATCACCAGGGACTGTTCAGCGTGGTGCAAGGAGTAGGCCCGGAATGGGACTCATTTAAAATAGCTGTATCCTCTGCTTCGGTCACACTGACCACAAAACAAGGCTCCCACCTGCTAGCTGAATGTTTGCTGTGGCTTGTTAGGGTATTTCTGCTCCCGAAATCACCAGTTTAGAGCCGGTAGCTAAGGACATGCTACGGAGCTGTTTCAAAATGCAGCCATGTTCCTGCATGGCTATGCTCCGCCCACAATTTTAATTCAATTTAAGCTGCTGTTGAGCTTCTTCTCTGCTGCCCTGAAGAGGTTTCCCATGGCAAATAAGTTATTATTAACAAATTTCCATTAATGTACAAATAGGGCTAGACTACAAATAGCGCACAACCGATCACAAAGTGCTTTATTTTGTGCAACCTTGCACAAGCATTAACACACAATCTGGCATTACAAGTGGATGTTTAAATATTTTAGCCAAAGTATTTTAAAATAGCTGAAACTTTCTTAGCACTTGCAATACTTTTAATGAATAACGCAGATATTAACATGCTCACTGCGCTCTTATTACAAGTCTTGAGTAAGTGTTACAATTTTACTGTGCATACACATACAGTTGTAATCAAAATGATTCAACCCCCATTGCAAATCAGGTTTATTGTCAAAATTTACAGACCTTCAGCTGTTTGCAATGAACAAATCAAGCAAAAGAAATTGAAATAGCTCAACATAACAAATGCTTCAAGTAGTTTCCCAAATTTCAACTGAAAATGCAACTTTTAATGAATTCTGCAGTCTCAAAACTATTCAACCCCATCATGGAAGCATCTTTAGTACTTAGTAGAGCACCCTTTTGCTGTTATAACCTGCTGCAAACGAGATGCATAGCCAGACACCAGCTTCTGGAAATTTTCCTGAGGAATCTTAGCCCATTCCTCATGAGCAATGACCTCCAGTTCAGTAATATTCTTGGGTTCAGAGATTTTCTATGGGGTTCAAGTCAGGTGACTTTGATGGCCACTGTAGAATCTTCTAGGACTTCTTCTGCAACCAAGCCTTGGTGGAATTTGAGGTATGCCTGGGATCATTGTCCTTTTGGAAGGTCCAATGACGCCCAAGTTTCAGCTTTCTCACAGACGGCATGACATTTTCCTGATACTTCAATGAATCCATCTTGCCTTCCACATGCTCCAGGTTTCCAGTATCAGAGTATGCAAAGCAGTCCCAGACAATCACAGCACCATGTCTAAACAAAACAAAGGAATGGACCGCACTCACATACTGGACTGGGTACACATCCTAAGCTACAGCAAACTTCACAGTCCTGAACACTGAAAGATAGCTGCAAAGTTCCAAGCAACCCAGGCAGTTAACCCCAGAGCAGCCTGGGTGACAGGCCCGCAGGGAAGCATTACAAACATTATTAACACAACACACAGAAAACTTGACACTCGCCAGCAGATTCACAGTAATGTTTAAAAGCAAAACTGGTGGAAGTCAGTTACATTTGGTGCCAAAGGATCAAGCCCAGGACCACAACAAGGTCTCCCCCTTCCTGGGACCCTAAACCAGCACCCACACAATGCATACTTCCAAACCAACCAACTGGGAACCTCCCAGGGTGACAAAGGCTTTTGTAACCTCCCCTATGTAAATACAAAACACAGGAATGGACCGCACTCACAGACTGGACTGGGTACACATCCTAAGTCACAGCAAACTCCACAGCCCTGAACACTGACAGACAGCTGCAAAGTTCACAGCAATTCAGGCAGTTAACCCCAGAGCAGCCTGGGTGACAGACCCTCAGTGAAGCATTACAAACATTATCAACACAACACACAGAAAACCTGGTACTCGCCAGCAGATTCACAGCAATGTTTAAAAGCAAAACTAGGGGAACTCAGTTACATTTGGCACCAAAGGATCAAGCCCAGGACACAACAAGGTCTCCCCCTTCCTGGGACCCTAAACCAGCACCCACACAATGCATACTTCCAAACAAACCAACTGGGAACCTCCCAGGGTGATACAGGCTTTTGTAACCTCCTCTATATAAATACAAAACACAGGAATGGACCGCACTCACAGACTGGACTGGGTACACATCCTAAGCCACAGCAAACTCCACAGCCCTGAACACTGACAGACAGCTGCAAAGTTCCCAGCAACTCAGGCTGTTAACCCCAGAGCAGCCTGGGTGACAGGCCCACAGGGAAGCATTACAAATATTATCAACACAACACACAGAAAATCTATCTTAAACCGAATTCTACAGTGTTTATTTAGCACTTCTGACACTCTTAATTCACATGCACACATACAAAAATAACTGTACATAGAAAGTCTGAGACACCCTGTAACGAAAATGAACCTACAACATAACCAGCTGTAACAAGCTTTATTCATTTTTTTGTGCAGATTAATTTTACTATATAACAGTTTGTGTTTTGGGTAAAACAAAATGAGCAGTGGTTGATGAGCTTTAAAGGTTTACAGATGTTAAATTTGAGTTATTAAAAAATTCTCAGAAGGGGGAACTTCCGGGTGGCGGCCATGATAGGTCGCAAGGCTAACTGCCGCTCAAGATATGAACACTAATCTGCATATAATCCACTTACATATATTTATTCGAGCACTGCTTTATATATAATCCTTTGTAATAGTGATAGATCTTTTGAACAACATCGATATCGCTGGATTTGACGCATTACTCAGCCTACCGGAATGACACAAAGGTTGCGGCCTAACACATAACCCCCCGGCAGGCCACGTATGTGACTGTCGTTAAGAGCAGTAATATTCCGCAAGATACTGCAAAACCTTCCTTATTTCACAGGGGAAAGAAAGGAGTTCTGCTGCCTTTATTGTTGCTACCTATACAGAAGAGTGTGGAAGCCTACAATGGAGTCTGCTAAATGCATACTAAAGGAATTGAGCGATCTGTTAAATCAATATCAAATCGCCTTTGAGCAGTTGCTGCAAGCACCGTTTCAAAATACCAAGGACTCTGCTGCCATAGAGGCAAAATGTACGCTACTTCAAAGAGCGCAGGGGAGCGATCTGACATCTGGACATGTGGCTAGTAGCGGTGTCCATCTTCCGGTGGAGCAGGATGACATGGAGAAATCCAAGGCTACACTGGAGCCTCGCAACTACTGTACTAAAGACCGGTCAACCTCTGTTCCCAAGCAGGGGATAGCAAAGCCCACGGTAACTGAAAATGGAACTTCTCCCTTAATCATAGGCGATCAGCAACTATTACCTTTGAACTGGTTGAGTCCTAGAACCTGCAGGTCTACACAGCTCATCGCGGCCAAGCTGCCACACACTTTGTTACCAGTTGCGCTCTCTCTACACATAGACCCAGAAGCGGGGGCATCTGAAGGAGAGGGTGCCTGGAGCGATCCCCTTTTGCTTAATCAGCAGCCCTGCTGTCAGTCAAAAACCTCTACACCCTGGGCCGGAGCCGTTTTAGCATTATCTGTGTCTTATGGACTTGGCTGGAAGATTGCCTTGTGTGATCGCAAAGGTGTAGGTTAGACTTTCTAATAAAACCCTTAAGCTCATCTGCTATTGTTTGTAATGGTGGGCCACATATATGGATCTATTGTTACAAATTTATATGCTATAAATTGCTCATGTTGGTTCCGTTTACCATTATTTAACTGCATAGATTATTAAGACAAATATTTGGTTGATTGACCTTATTTTATTACTTGGTTTGTCAGTTAAACAATTTGTATTCATGATTATACTAGATATTTAACCTATCTTGAGATGCACAAAGAAGGGATCCAACCTCAAGTTTTGCTAATATCCTTTTTTCTTTATATATTTGTAAGTATAAATTGTTAGCCATATGCTCCGATCATTAGGAACTATCTGTCAAATAGGCTTACCCCTAAGTATCCCATACCAATTACTCAACTAATTTGATCTTAAGAGATGTATGAGTGAATGTCCTGGGCCATTACATATCTCACTTTTAAATTAATTTTCTGTGGAGGCTAGTTAGGTGACACCCATAGGTAAACATACTTTGTTTTTTTATTTCTTATTTCCCTATTCCTCTGCCCTGCTGTTTGCGGCCGAAGCAGCGGGTCAGACACCCTTTCTCCCCAGATACATGTTGCCTCTAGCTCCAACTATGAGGGCCTAGATAGTAGACACATAGAATAGTCTCTATTAAGTTGAGATTGTAATATTTTACTTATAAACACTACATTACACTGGTACTTCTGTTCTAGCTTCTCTGCAGTGAGACGTGTCAAGATAATGGTTATTCGTCCCCTACCTATATAGTGACCAACACTTGCTACTAAGCCTCCAAATTATGGTTTCAATTTCACCTTAGGGTTCCTTACCAATACTCCTCAGTATAATGTATCTGCATGTCCAGACTACACTTTTGCTGTTTGACCGTAAATGTTATATCATAAGAAAAGCATTCTGTTGATCCCTTCCGAGCTCATGTTCCTAAGCTCTTTTTTTTTTTCTTCTCTTTCTTTTTATGAGAGGTTCTCCACATTTACTTATTACAATATTAAGTTGAAGTATATATTTAGATTTTATTGGTGATTTTAGGCCTCATGCAATGGTCTAGGTTATCTATACTGTTTTTCATAAATAAACCATTGACCATACTAAGATGGACACAATGCTATAAAAATAGTGGCCTGATACAAGTTATAATTCAAACAACATGAAACGCATAGTGCTCTCTACTCACGACTAACCACTACCCTATTTTGATCCTAGAAAGTGTAGGTATCCGAACTCCTCATTTAGATGGTTCATATTAGTCTTAATCCCCTTTCCCATACAATTTACTTAATTTCATTTGTCAGATGTTTTTACTATATAGCCAATCCTAGTAAAATTAAAAAATTAGGTTCTTGTCTGGAAATCCAAGAGTGGTTTCCATTACTAGTCACAGTCTTTCATATATTTCCAAACGCACATGTATGAGGTCCAAGAGTGGCCTCTTGTATCATTTGGGAGGCACTCAAGATTAATAGGCATTCTATTTGTATATTATATCTCTAAAATGTCCTTTTGAAATATACTATGTATTTATGGATTTGTATCATATGAAGCGTATATGTTATTATTATTATGCTTGGTTATTTTTTCATGTATGCCGTACCTTGAACCTCAATAAAAATATTATAAAAAAAAAAAAAAAATGCTCAGAAGAAGCAAACAGCTAAAAACATAAGTGAGAACATTCTCAATAGCAGCAGAGGACTCTGGACCTAGTTACATAAAGTATATACTGTAGGTCTATATGGTGCTGTTGCTTGGAGGACAGTGAGTATGTATATATATATATATATATATAGTTTTATATGATGAAACATGTACACTTGTTCTTCAATGTGACATCCAGGAAACAGGCATCTCTTCATTTGTCAGAAGCGAGGGTAGGTGGGTGGCACTTCAGCACACAAAAAAACTCTGGGAGTGAGGGGAAAAAATGGACATTTAAATAGATATATATGTATTTTAGCAACTTTCACTGAAAATCCTACCACACTGTCCCATGTTATACTGAAATTATAGCAACCCTAAATGCCACCCACTCTTTTTTTTTTAAATACATTTTTTTTATTGAAGTTTCAAGGTAAAGTGGTATACAGAGTTTGCCCATCAGCGAAAGATATAACAAAGCATTATATACACAGTTGTAATATGACAGCCATTTTAAAGGAAAAAACTGAGAGAGCAACTTCACTCCTCTAGTCTGTGCTAAAAACAAAGCTTTGAACTATAGAAAGATGGAGCCTGCCCGTCTGGAATATCCAACAACATGTTTAGGTTTAGTGCAATTATGTGTAGAAAAGTACAGTTGTGTGAGGGGAACATGTATAAATGACTTCGTTAGGAATGCTCTGAAAGTATAAAAGAGGAAACTATGGGCTATATTAAATGGAACTTCAGTTTTGTTAAAAGAGAGAAAAAGTGGGAAAAGAGAGAAAAAACAGCGGGCAAAAGCCGCTCAAATTGTAGAAGAAAATAGAGAGAGATAGAGATAGATGGGGGGGGGGGGGGGGCGTGTCTTCTAAAACGGGGTAGTAAAGTAAGCAAAAGGGAGGGTAGAGAGTGTGAACAGAGGGACAGTTATTTCAGTTAATGGGTGTCTGAGATCAGGGAGAACAGTTGTTTGTTGGGTGAACTAAAATCTTATCTAGTCTGAGCACTCAAACAGGGCGACAACTGGCATATTAGAAAGGGTGTTTCACCTGACTTATATACTGTAGTACATGCCTAATATCTGGCTGATACTATACATTTAGTTAACACAGTGCTATTAATTATAACCAGAACGTGAGAAAAATATTTATCCCCAGGTTAATATATAGGTTAGAGTAAGACACCTACAGGGATTCCAATATCTAGGGTTATAGTTTAAAAAAAAGAAAACAAATTAGGTAATTTATTAGATACGCCTAGAGGTTAACCTGTGCTTCCATCTGCCCCATGTAAATAGAAAAAAGGAGGTCATGCAAAATTTTGAAAAAAAGAAAAGTTGTCAACGACTAGAGCTATACCCAGCCCAGTAAGCTGTTCATGTGAATACAAACATTTAACCCACTCCAGATTTAGGGGCTATCAGGCGATACAGGGCTAAGGTATAGGTTTTGCTCCATGTTACCCCTAGGTCCCGCATATGTGCTGTGAAGAAGGTGGGAGAGTCCAGGATGGAACAGTATAATGGGCTGTAATCCGTCGTAGGCAGCGTTAAGACCCATATAAGCATATTCCCAGAATCATGTCTGAGGGATGCCACCCACTCTTAATCTACTGTACTAGGCAAGAGAATATTTGACCTAGTCCAAAATATATACATAGTGTTTATCCTTGTTTTTATCTATCCAAGAGGATTTTCAGCCATGTCTACATAACCAGTTCATTTCCAAAATTATAAATGTGTTTCATTAAAGGGTTATAATAGTCAAACATTATATGCTTCAATTTGTTATAGCATGTAATCGTAAGACTATTGACCCTACACTACTGCATGTTTAACCCAGCAAAGACGTTAAACATAGTATAAGTGCTGCTTTAAGCCCTGCTAGGCCTGTGCAGAAACTGCTGCTGATCCAATCAGCAGCGCTAACCATACAACTCAGATGAACAACTAGTGCTGCTGATTGGATCAGCTGTGGTTTCTGCTTGGGACCAGCAGTGCTCTGCTGGTGCCAAGTGGTACTTCTACTGTGTGTTTAACCCATTTGTGGGGGTGTAACACACAATAGTGTTGGAATGAAAGTCTTAAAAGTGCATGGTCTAATGAATTAGGGCATGTAATTTTTCGACTATTATGGCTGTTTAATTTTTTTAGTAAAAACAAAACTAAGGTAGAATTAATAGAGTTTATTATTTTTCTGTAAGAAACAGAGTCATACAAACACAAAGATCCTGGAAGGGGAAAGACGTGGCATATGTTAGACATCTGTTAGGCGCAGCCATAAATAGACCAACAGACGTTCAAGCTGTAAAAGAAAGAGCAAAACAACCACACACCTAATGTTGTACCTGCAAGCTAGACACAAATGAGGAGAAAATATGTCTTTACCTCAGCAATGTAAAAAACATAAATTATGAACTAAACTTGAAACATAATTCAGAAATAGGAACACAGTGACATTTCAGAAATAAAACTAGAAAGTTAAAATACTCATCTTGATTATTTCTTTGAAGTAAACTATATGCTTTTACTTATACTGTAGCTATCTTCAGGAAAACCTAATATGTAATGGGAAAGTAAAATCAAATATAAACATTCAAGTTTTAGATAGATAATACAGTTTTAAACAGCTTTCCAATTTACTTGTATTATTGCATTTGCTTAATTTCCCTGGGATTTTTTGTTTAAGAGTAAACCAGGTAGGGAGTGTATGCAATAATGTATAACATTACTATAATCATTGTTGCAAATACTGCTGTTATAACAGGTGCACCCCCTAGGCTCCCATACGCATTTCTAGGTGTACTCAACAAAGAAAACCAATAATAAAAAGCAAATTTAAAAATAAAAGTAAATTAGAAAGTTGTTTAAAATGGCATGCTCTGTCTACACCATTGAAATATTTTGACTTTACTGCTCAAAATACTTTAACCGCTTTACGCGGTTAGGACATTCCATGCCATCTTAACAGTGCTGGGGTTTAACGCTGTTAATATGGCATCCTGCCGGCCTTGAAATTGTTGATGGGATCATGTGATTTCATTTTTACTAATAGTCATCACTATAGTGCCACCATGAAGGGGTTATTGGTAAAAAAATAATTACATTTTTGTATGTGTAGTAAAGCAACTGTGCAATATACTTTCATTATTGTCTACCTCCTTTTCCTGTAATTTAGCTTTGAAAGTAGTTCGTTTTCTGGGGGGGGGGGGGGGGTTAAATAGCAGCCTGCAGACTTTGCAAGCCTAATTAGCCTCATAGGTCTCAGCAGAGGTGATAAATACTGCAAAAGCATTACATGTTCTGCATCAGAAAACTATTGCAGCAGAAATGGTGTTAATGTATTCAGAATTTTTTTCTCACTCAGCTGATATGTGCAATTATTGCAATAAAAAAGAACAATCTTGTAGCTATATAAATTAAATAAATAAATAAACCTAAGACAAAAAGAAAATTCTACACAATTAATTTGTGGTGTAGTTAATTAGGTCACTGATAATTAGTTTCATATAATTTAAATTCATGAGTGAGATTTGTAAGTGTAACCCCAGAAATACAAATTGCAGGAAATGTTATGGCTGATATTCTGTTCAAGTTTTAATAATTTGTCAACAAATGTTATTATAAAATAGACGTCCATTAGTTTTCAGACTATTACTAAAATGAATTAATTTGCCATTGTTTGAATTAGTCATAAATATAATAATCCAACACATTTTTTGTTTCTAGAATATTTTTTACATAGTGCCCGGAAAAAGTAGATTGCATGCACAATATGGACATCATAATATAAATTAAAAAGAAATCCCTAAATAAACAGGCTGAACATATGGTCTACTCTGGCTAGAAATATAGATAATGGTACTTCTAAGACTCATTATTTTTTTTTCCAAGTACATTTCATTCTCTGTTGTTTATTTCAATAGAACTAAATGTCAAGTTGAAATAAGAAAGGAAATGGAATTTTATTCTGAATTAGGTTATTTCTATGAAGATAATTGTAAAACTCTTTGGCTAAAATATAAAACATTTATATAAAATTATATGATTTAAAAGCAAAATGTTAATAAAACTACTACTGAGATGTAGGATATATAAGTTCATGCTCTGTCCAGTTGCTGTCACTAGACCCCCAAGGGTCATTAAACCGTTTAATGGTGAGGAAAATGGTTCTTGGTTTAGGATGGAATGAGGGCAAAATGTATGAAAGTGGGAAAGGGGGGTGGTGAGCTGGTAGTAAACAAGAAATAAAGAGAATAGGAGAATTAAATATATTTTTAAACTCCCCATAAAATTCAATTTTATACACTCCATACATTTGTTTTGTTTGTTTATGTGTTTTTTTTTTTGTTGTTGTTTTTTTTTTTTTTTAAGAACTGGGAAAAAATATTCAATAAGTATAAAAACTAGTTCATATACTATAATAATTTGATCTAATTTTTTTTAAAAATTAACCATTTTATAAAAGGCTCCCTGTCAAGCATTTGTTTGCCCTTTTTCATTATTAAAAAGAACAGGGACTTTATTACATAAAGTTTTGGAGCATTGTATGCAGTCCTGGAGGCCATATCTTCAGAAGGATATAAACAAACTTGAATCTGTGCAAAGGAGGGCTACCAAAAAGGTACATGGTCTAAAACATAAATCTTACCAGAAGTGGCTCAATGACCTAAATATATATAGCTTAGAGGAGAGAAGGGAAATAGGTGATATGATGGCAACTTTCAAGTATATTAAGGGGCTTGCTAAAGCTGATGTTGTGAGTATTTAATTACAAGGTTCATGATCTCAAGCTGAAGGTTAGTAGATTCAGAAATAATAAACTTCCACAGGAGGTGACAAAGACAAACACTGTGGGTGGACTTCAAGCATGCCTGGGATAAGCATAAGGCTATCCTATGAATTAGATAAGTCTTTTAGGAAATATTGGGCAGACTTGTTGGGCCTATGATTCTTATCTGCTGTCAAAATCTATGGCCTAGATTACGAGTTGTGCGTTACGGTTAAAAAGCAGCGTTAAGAGGTCCTAACGCTGCTTTTTAAAGCTGCAGGGACAGGTGTACCGCTCACTATTTTGGCCAGACTCGGAAATACCGCAAATCCACTTACGTCAATTGCGTATCCTATATTTTCAATGGGACTTGCATAGCGCCTGTATTATGAGTCTGACCAAAAGTGAGCGGTACACCCTCTCCTGTCAAGCCTGGTACCACATTTAAAAGTCAGTAGTTAAGAGTTTTACACTACAACACTATAGCATAAAACTCTTAACTAAAGTGCTAAAAAGTACACTAACACCCATAAACTACCTATTAACCCCTAAACCGAGGCCCCCCACATCGCAAACACTAAAATAAATATTTTAACCCCTAATCTGCCGAACCGGACATCCCCGCCACTATAATAAATATATTAACCCCTAAACCGGCGCACTCCCACATCGCAAACACTAGTTACATATTATTAACCCCTAATCTGCCAGCCCTAACAGCGCTGACACCTACCTACATTTATTAACCCCTAATCTGCCGCCCCCAACATCGCCGCCACTATAATAGTTATTAACCCCTAGACCTAAGTCTAACCCTAACACCCCCTAACTTAAATATAATTTAAATAAATCTAATAAAATTACTACAATTCACTAAATTATTCCTATTTAAAACTAAATACTTACCTATAAAATAAACCCTTAAATAGCTACAATATAACTAATAGTTACACTGTAGCTATCTTAGGGTTTATTTTTATTTTACAGGCAACTTTGTATTTATTTTAACTTGGTACAATAGTTATTAAATAGTTATTAACTATTTAATAACTACCTAGTTAAAATAAATACAAATTTACCTGTAAAATAAAACCTATCCTAAGTTACACTAACACCTAGCACTACACTACAATTACATTAATTACCTAAATTAAATACAATTAATTACAATGTAAAAAAAATTATCTAAAGTACGAAACCCCCCCACTAAATTACAGAAAATAATAAACAAATTACAAGATTTTTAAACTAATTACACATAATCTAATCCCCCTAACAAAATAAAAAAGCCCCCAGTAATCAGCTCTTTTACCTGTAAAATAAATTACAATTTCCCCCCCACCTTAAAACCCACCACCCACACAACCAACCCTACTCTAAAACCCACTCAATCCCCCTTAAAAAAACCTAACACTAACCCCTTGAAGATCCCCCTACCGGGAGATGTCTTCACCCAACCGGGCAGAAGTGGTCCTCCAGACGGGCAGAAGTCTTCATCCAACCGGGGCAGAAGTGGTCCTCCAGACAGGCAGAAGTCTTCATCCAGACGGCATCTTCTATCTTCATCCATCCGGCACGGAGCGGGTCCATCTTCAAGACATCCGACACGAAGCATCCTCTTCATCCGACGGCCGATGACTGAATGAAGGTTCCTTTAAATTACATCATCCAAGATGGTGTCCCTTCAATTCCAATTGGCTGATAGAATTATATCAGCCAATCGGAATTAAGGTCGAAAATTTTTTTATTGGCTGATGCAATCAGCCAATAGGATTTAAGTTCAATCCTATTGGCTGATCCAATCAGCCAATAGGATTGAGCTGGCATTCTATTGGCTGTTCCAATCAGCCAATAGAATGCCAGTTCAATCCTATTGGCTGATTGCATCAGCCAATAGGATTTTTTCTACCTTAATTCCGATTGGCTGATAGAATTCTATCAGCCAATCGGAATTGAAGGGACGCCATCTTGGATGACGTCATTTAAAGGAACCTTCATTCAGTCGTCGGCCGTCGTTAGAAGAGGATGCTCTGCATCGGATGTCTTGAAGATGGACCCGCTCCGCGCCGGATGGATGAAGATAGAAGATGCCGTCTGTATGAAGACTTCTGCCCATCTGGAGGACCACTTCTGCCCGGTTGGATGAAGACTTCTGCCCGTCTGGAGGACCACTTCTGCCTGGTTGGGTTAAGACATCTCCCGGTAGGGTAATCTTCAAGGGGTTAGTGTTAGGTTTTTTAAGGGGGGATTGGGTGGGTTTTAAAGTAGGGTTGGTTGTGTGGGTGGTGGGTTTTAATGTTGGGGGGGGATTGTAAATTTTTTTACAGGTGAAAGAGCTGATTACTTTGGGGCAATGCCCCGCAAAAGGCCCTTTTAAGGGCTATTTGTAATTTAGTGTAGGGTAGGGCTTTTTTTTATTTTGGGGGGGCTTTTTTATTTTGTTAGGGGGATTAGATTAGGTATAATTAGTTTAAAAATCTTGTAATTTGATTATTATTTTCCTGAATTTAGTGTTGTTTTTTTTTCGTACTTTAGATAATTTTTTATAATTGTATTTCATTTAGGTAATTAATTTAATTGTAGTGTAGTGTTAGTGTAACTTAGGTTAGGTTTTATTTTACAGTTAAATTTGTATTTATTTTAACTAGGTAGTTATTAAATAGTTAATAACTATTTAATAACTATTGTACCTAGTTAAAATAAATACAAAGTTGCCTATAAAATAAAAATAAACCCTAAGATAGCTACAATGTAACTATTAGTTATATTGTAGCTATCTTAGGGTTTATTTTATAGGAAAGCATTTAGTTTTAAAGAGGAATAATTTAGTGAATTTAGACTCGGGGTTCATGTTAGGGTGTTAGGTGTAGACATAACTTTTATTTCCCCATAGGAATCAATGGGGCTGCGTTAGGAGCTTTACGCTGCTTTTTTTGCAAGTGTTAGGTTTTTTTTCAGCCGTCTCTCCCCCATTGATTCCTATGGGGAAATTGTGCACAAGCACGTTTTACCAGCTCACCGCTAACGTAAGCAGCGCTGGTATTGAGGTGAGATGTGGAGCAAAATTTTGCTCTTCGCTCACTTTTTTGCGGCTAATGCCGGGTTTGTAAAAACCCGTAATACCAGCGCTGTCTATAAGTGAGCGGTGAGCATAAACTGCTCGTTAGCACTACACAGCCTCTAACGCAAAACTCGTAATCTAGGCGTATGTTTCTATGTTTAAGTTTCCCACCACATTTAGCTATGTGGTCAATTTATTGCACCCCAGAATGTATAGCATAGAACCACTCCAGTAGATGCTTGACCCTGAAAGTATTTACAAATGGCACAAAGCAGCCTAAAACCTATCTAGCAGCCTAAAATGATCTACTGCACTAGTTACACCACCACTAAAAGTTCACCTATTCATAAGGTTAATTGTAGTGGGGTTGGTCACCCTTTTGGGTAACTGCAGTGGAGTCAGGTCACAGAGATTATTGTATTGGATGGTTAGATATGAATTGTGGTTTTGGAACCCCTGTCATGATTATACTATATTACAGTGAGGGGAGATACTGATTGGGGTTACTGGGAAGTACTATTGGTACCTATATAATACAGCTCACTGCCCTAATAGAACTGGAGTCAGAGGATCATCATCAGTTGCTAATAGCAACCAGTAAGAAGGAGCTTCTAATATATACTGATATGCATATAGAACCCTAATATAAACTTGAATTTGATATAGTCACTACCAGATAACTAAAAAAAAAAGAAAAAAAAAGTTTTTTTTAAATTTTGAATAATATGATTTTAACTGTCTTGTCTTATATTGTTATTTAATAATTAACCTTATTTAAAAAATGTCCAGATATATTATTATTATTATTATTATAATAATTGTTGTTGTTGTTTATGATGACAATATTGTTACTATAATTTATTTTGAATGTGTTGCCAAATTGCATAGCACTTAACATGTTATTTAATAGCAGTTGAATAACCTTCAATATTATAGAAGTTGAAAATATACTACAAATGTAACAAAATTTGGGAAAACTAGTAAATTCTAATATACGTGAAATGTATGTCTTAATAGACCATTGAACTTTTAAGTTAAATAAAAAGATAACAAAAATAGATCTATTTTATTTTATTCACACAATATTTCTTGATCAGCATTAAAAAAGGCTTAAGATGTATCATTTGAATAGGAGAATGCTTCAAATAAGTGTTAATCAATGCTAATGAAATGTTAATAAGGATCTTCAGCTTTAAACATTTATCTTCTAAATGTAGCAAGTGCTAGGAAGCATTAACCTATATAACTAGTACATCTCAGCTGTTATTTTATTGATATCGTTCTATAATATTGACTAGTAATATACTGAAATGTTACTGTGCTGAATGAGCTTGCAAGTTCTGAATAAATTTAAACACTATAGCAATTGGGCATTTTTGATAGGAGCCATATCAGATACATTCTTTCTAATAGGAAAATACCTCATATCTAATCACTAAATTACCTTTAAAGGGACAGTCTAGTATAAATTAAACTTTCATTATTCAGATAGGACTTTTAATTTTAATCATCTTTCCCTTTTACTTTTATCATCAAATTTGCTTTTTTTTCTCTTGGTATTCTTACTTTAAACTAAACATAGGTAGGCTCATATGCTAATTTCTAAGCCTTTGAGGGCTGCCTCTTATCACATGCTTTTTAAATCTTTTTTCAACACAAAGAGACAGAAAGTACACGTGGGCCATATAGATAACACTGTGTTCAAGCACAGGGGGTTATTTAAGATTTAGCACAAAACAATGTTAAATTTAAGACAATAGATAATAAACAGTCACAGTCATGTGATCAGGGGACTGGAAGAAGGTTCATAGATACAAGGTAATCATAAAGGTAAAAAGTACATTAATATAACTGTGTTGGTTATGCAAAACTGGGGAATGGGTAAAAAAGGGATCACTTTAAATGCCACTTTTCCAAGTGCATAGCTTGCCAACATTGTAAAATTACGTCCATGTTTCAGTCCAAGACGACCAATCGGGTCTTCGATCTAGCCAATTGTACCAATTGTAGAACCACTTTTGTGGTCTAGTTGGTGGAATGTTCAGCGTGCAACCGACAATATGTAGGTTGCACGACTAGGGAGGTTCGCTCTAGAATTAAGGAACACCTGAATGACATCTCTCACAATAATGAGTGCTCTGGGCTCTCACAACACTTCATAGCCATTCATGGAGGTGATGTTACGTCGCTCTCATGGCAGGTTATTGAGTGTGTTTGGAATCCCCCTAGAGGTGGAGACAGAACAGCATGGTTGATTTTACGTGAAGCCTTTTGGATCTTTAAATTAAAGACAAGGAGACTGCAGGGCTTCAATATTGAGGGGGATGTCATTAATTTCTGGAAGAGATAACAAATGAGTACTGTAACCAAACCTTAGAAATGTAGGCATTGATACAAGTTAAAACCTTTTCATAGGTTCAGGCAGCAAAGTATTAACGATTTTTTGGTCACATAATTGTGTGAATGGAGAAAAGCCACATATAAATAGGACAGGGGTTGGAATCGATTTCTAATGATTTTTTGAGATATTAAATGAATCCCAATGAGTACTATGTGGTATTTTCGATTCTAACAAAATTGTGAAAATGTGTATATATACATAGAGTGTTACAATGACTCAAAATGTTAAGATTGCTGCCAGCAATTATCTAGGGTGAATAGTATCTTCAAGTGAAGATAATTAAATAAGGATACTGAATGGGTTAACACTTGGGAGACTGAGAACAAATAGGAAGACAGTTACAGGTATTTAAGGACAGGAAGTAGGGATAGCCAGTCATATCCATTATTAAGGAACTACCGAAACATGTAGGATAGACTGGTTCCTGAACATGTATTATCTGCATTTTTTTATTTTAAGGCTTGTTGCCACATTTGAGTGTGTTTTTTTAACTTTGCATATATGGACTATTAAACAAGGCTTTTTAAGGATCACAGTGTTTCTACTGTTTTTTTTTTATAATAAAGGGATTATCTATCTTTTAAAACAACAACAATTCTATGGTAGACTGTCCCTTTAAATATGGGTTTAGTTACCAAATGGCTGACACAATGAGTCACATGACAACAGCAATTACCTGCTACACCATATGCAATCAAACAAAGTTATGCAGGGCAGTTTAGTCTAAACAAAGGAACATGAAGCCCCTTATTTAAAAGAGGTAATTCTCCTTTCTCAAATGTGTGCTCCTCTGTCTGTCCAGCTGCCTGGTGAGTGTCTTAACAATGACAAATGCCTTACATAATTGTTCCTATTTTGGGTGGTGTTGCAAATCTAAATAACCTATATTATCCTGTCACAATCTACATATATAAAACTACCATTTCTTGATTCAGATAAGGGGTCTCATGCATTATAAATGTTCTAAGAATAATGACCTGCTTTGCTGTTTGCATGGGGGGGTTGCAGTGACGTGCACTGAGGTCAGAGACTGGTGAGGCACTAGATATCATACGCCGGAGAAACACATGTACAGAGGGCCGCAAGTACCCTCAACAGGGCAGGTTTAAATGATAGCTGAACCAGTGCACAGGTGGCATAATCAGGTGATGGGTGAGAGCAAGTTGGTAACCACTTAGTTAATGATCAGCTGATTACTTCACCTGTGCACTGATTCAGCTATAATGAAAACCTGGCCTGTTGGGGGTACTTGAGGACCATTGTTGAGAAACACTGCACTAAAGCACCAGCTCATCGGAAATGTATTGAGTACCTGGAGAATATAGCACACATACTCTGCTCACTGACACCCACACACACTCTGCTCACATACACACTCACACAATTCTGTGGCACAGTGCCAGTTACTAAGCAATTCGAATGATACACAATCTCTTCTCTACTCACTACTGAATTGTAAAAATAGAAATGATTTACCATATAAGTTTTACACAAAGGACAACTTATCAATACTGCCAACACAGCTGCTGCAATATGGTGTTCAAGAAACGCACGTGCACATCCCACTTAGGTTTGCTCTTCAACAAAGGACACCAAAGGATACCAAAAGAATGAAGTACATAATAATAAAAGTAAAATAGAAAGTTCATTTTTTTTGGTGCAATTTCTATCTGAATGATAGAAATGTAATTATGACTTTCATGTTCCTTTCAAAAACTAATTTGATTTGCTGACATGGGGCCAGTAACAGTTGATGCTAATTCTCAAAATATAAATATCTAGAAAAGTCTATTAAAATAGCATGCGTTACCTCAATCATGAAAGTTTAATTTTAAATGTCTCCGTTTGAATATGTGTTTAACCAGTTACTTTACAGTGGCATTATTTCTAAAAACATTTAACTGCAATAATTACATATATTTTTTAAATGACTAATTATCTCCTTTTATTAATATAAACTTGTATAAAAGCAGCACATATTAAAAACACAATGCATCAGCTTTCATTTGATTTGTGAATTACAAGTTAGCAGCAGTCTTTAATTAAATGGAGACACCGAGAAAAATAAAAATAGATACTGCATCCTCTGACTGAACAGACATAACATATATGGGGTTTGTACCTAATTAAATCAAATAACCATGAAAAAGGGAGGCTTAGCAATATTCAATGTCAAAAACTTTAATTTAAATAATGTGGACACTGCACACTTAACTTCAAACTCTGGGTTTTAAATTATGGATTTAAATTTTAATTGACCCTTTGATTTCCTGTCAGTATTGGGTTATGCTCACTTACTGTCCCCCCCCCTGTTAATGAGCTGTGAATCACAAGAGATGTAGAATACTACTTTACTCTTCTGCTTGGGTTATGCTCACTTACTGTCCCCCTGTTAATGAGCTGTATCTGAACACAATGTGTGAATCACAAGAGATGTAGAATACTACTTTACTCTTCTGCTTGGGTTATGCTCACTTACTGTCCCCCCCTGTTAATGAGCTGTATCTGAACACAATGTGTGAATCACAAGAGATGTAGAATACTACTTAACTCTTCTGCTTGGGTTATGCTCACTTACTGTCCCCCTGTTAATGAGCTGTATCTGAACACAATGTGTGAATCTGTCAGGATTCCACTCCAGGATTTCTCTCTCACCTAAACATACCTGCTCAGCTACACCACTCCCCTATTTAAGGCTTCTGTGCACCTTAAACAGGTGCTTAGTTATTGAAGTTTCAAGCTAGATACTACGCCTAAGACCTGTGTTAATCTTATCCCAGGACTAAATAACCTTCACTGTTAGGGAGAAATTCAAAGACCATCCTGATCCTGCTCCTAGGCATTCTGTTTGAAAAGCTGAAGTTGCTGTTATCATCTTAATAGCTGCTGTTTGCATAACCGCATTACACGCTGCAAGGAATAATCTCTCACTGTGAACTCTCTCAGACTAATACTCACAGCAACAGTCTGCTTCCTTCATCGGATTATTATCACTACTCTGTAGAAGCTATTCCAGACGCTGAAGAAAAGGAAGCATTCCGGTTACGAACGGAACTTAGCCACTCCCACCGGCTCCGTGTAAGCAACAATACCAGGATACACCCAGAGCTCTGAGGTAAACAACTTACTCCTTACAAGTAAAGATCAAGCTGCTTTCTCCTCTCTACTTACAGCGATTACCCTAAGCTTCTCCGGTAACGGACTTTGGCCACGCCCCTTCTGGGTTGGCTTTCATCGAGTCACACTGTCACTCAAACCACCGGGGGTAAGAAGGCAGCCGTGTTATCTGCAGTTTCAGATTAGCCTGCCACTATTTGGACACAGTCAGCCTGAACATTTACTATTAACCACATCAGTGAACTTAAAGCTGACATTCACAGTATAAAGTTGCAGACATTATTATTTTGTGCAAATCTGATAGGAGAGGACATTTATTCCTTGTTTGGTCATTTCACATTTTGCATCTAATTTGCAGTAACTTTTGGTTTGAAACTGGACATTAACACTTAATGCTCAACTCAAGTTATTAAGTCAAACCTTCTAAACTGCAACATTTACTTTCAGATAAATAACAATTTGAAAGACTTTATTTTGAAGAACAAATCAAACTCACTACAGTCAATCTGTGCATATTTACAGTATTAGCACAGAGACTTAAGTGAAACATTCCAACATTAATACAATCCTGATCTACATTTGCTATCCATTGTATGTACAGTAAGAATCTTCTTCCATATCTCACAGAATAACTAAGCCCCAAATATGGATGCAGTAGATCTACCTCAAGTGGTCTATAGTCTATCCCAAAGAGTGGATCAACTCAGCCAGGGTTTAAGAGAACTCCAAGTGGAAAATGAAACCCTGGGTAATGTAATTAAAGACACAGTACCCTCTAAGATTCAAACCGTTGAACATGCACCTCAACCCACGGTTTCTGCCCCGGATCTTTTCTATGGGGACAGAACTCAATACCGGCAATTCAAGAATGCCTGCCTTCTAATGTTTCATCTCAAGCCTAGAACATATCCGAATGATAACATCAAGGTTCTCACTTTGATTTCATATCTACGAGCAGAACCTAGGGTTTGGGCAGATAACCTATATGAAACCCATAATCCAGTCTTAAGCTCTCTTAATTCCTTTCTAACAGCTATGGATGAATTCTACTCAGACACTAATCTCCAACTTAGTGCTGAAGGGAAGATGAGAAAGTTAAAGCAAGGAGCAAGACCTGTCGAATTATATATTACCGAATTCAAACAATTCGCCACAGATTCGCAATGGAACCAAATTGCATTAAGGAACCAGTTCAGACTAGGTCTCTCTGAGTCCCTCAAGGACGAACTCGCCAGAGTAGTTCTACCCGAAGATTTGGAAACACTTATGAAATTAAGTATGCAAATAGACCGAAGACTTCGTGAAAGAAAGAGTGAACGTCATAACCTTGATCTGACTTTCAAGAAACCCACCCAAACTTCACACTCACCATCCATACGTACTTCAAATCAGGGAGAAGCAATGGACATTGGCTTTATACGTGGACCTCTGTCAGCAGAGGAACGTTCCAGGCGCAGAAATAAAGGCTTGTGTATGTACTGCGGATTAGAGAACCACACAGTCAGAGACTGTCCTTCCCTAGAAAGGAACAAATTCCGTAAGTGTTCTTCTTCTATTACCTCTCTAATTGTACATAATAAACCAACTCACTGCAGTTTATTACTCTCTTTACAGTGGGAGCGAAAGCTGCTGAAGAAAGAAGCAATCGTTGACACTGGAGCCCAAGGAAATTATATAGATCACTCACTTGTAGTTCTGAATAAAATACCACTAATTAAAAAATTCAATCCTGTGTCTATTCGTGTTGTTGATGGTTCAGAAATTTCCTCAGGTCCCATCACACACCACACCATCCCTATCCTTGTTACTATACACGACACATCAAGAATTGATTACTTTTGATGTAATACTCTCACCACTCTTCCCAATTGTATTAGGGTTACAATGGTTGCAACTGCATGAACCCTCAATAAATTTTAAAACCTTACAGTTTAGTCTGGATTCTTCATTTTGCAATCAATCCTGTTACCAACACTCATCTATACCTCTGTTACAGATAAATGAGGGTCAACTGGACCTTTATTTGTCCCTTATCCCAGAAGTTTACTCCAAGTTCAGAGAAGTCTTCAGCAAAAAAGAGGCAGAGACCTTGCCACCTCATCGTTCCTACGATTGTCCTATAGATCTAAAACCTGGGACCTCACCACCCTGTGGACGACTCTATCCTCTCAATAAACCAGAATTGGACCATCTTAAGGAGTACTTAGAGGAAAACCTTAGAAAAGGTTTTATACGTCCTTCAGTGTCCTCTGCTGCCGCCGGCATTTTCTTCGTCCGAAATAAGGATCAGTCTCTTCGTCCAATAATAAACTATAGAGAACTTAATAATATCACCAAAAAGAACAGGTACCCATTGCCACTCATCCCTGAACTGATTGAAAGACTTCAAGATGCGAAGATATACACGAAGTTAGACTTGCGAGGAGCCTATAATTTGATTCGTATCAGGGAGGGGGATGAGTGGCTCACCGCATTTAGGACAAGGTATGGCTTATACGAATAATTGGTTATGCCTTTCGGCTTAACAAACGCCCCTGCAACCTTCCAATTCTTTATTAATGATGTCTTTAGAGATCTTCTGGATATCTGTGTCGTGGTATACCTCGACGACATCTTGATCTACTCCTCCTCCTTAGAAGAACACAAAACATATAAGTTGGGTTCTATCTCGGCTACAAGTCCATCGTTTATATGCTAAGGCTGAAAAGTGCTTATTCCATACTCAGGATATCACTTTCCTCGGATACCGAATCAGTCCTAGAGGTATACAGATGCAGCAAGATAAGGTAGACGCAGTAAAACTCTGGCCTCAACCCACCACTAGGAAACAATTACAACGGTTTTTGGGGTTCAGTAACTACTATAGAAAATTCATTAAAAATTATTCGAAAATAGTAAAACCTCTTACAAGTTTAACCAGTTCCAACATTCCCTACAGATGGAATGATCAGGCAAATCATGCCTTCCATTTTCTCAAGAATGCTTTCACTTCTGCACCTATTTTAAGTTTCCCTGACTCTAATCTCCAATATATATTGGAAGTTGATTCTTCAGAATACGCTGTTGGTGCAGTCCTGTCTCAACGAAAAACGCTGAATTCACCACTTCATCCAGTTGCCTTTTTCTCTAACACGTTATCCCCGGCAGAGATTAATTATCTAATAGGTGAAAAAGAGCTCCTTGCCATTAAAAGGGCCTTTGAACATTGGAGACACCTCCTAGAGGGAACCATAGACCCAATAATTATTTACACAGATCACCGCAACCTGGAGTATCTACAAAAAAACAAGTCTGTCTCAAGCAGACAAGTCAGGTGGAACCTCTACTTCAGTCGGTTCAATTACCAGATTATCTACAGGCCTGGTTCACGGAACGGAAAAGCGGATGCTCTCTCAAGGTTAAATGACAAACCACCTTCAACTACTTTACCGACTTCAATAATTCCATCTGAAAGATTCCTTGGAACAATGTTGGTTTCTGAAAGTGATGTAAAATTGGCACTCAAATCTGATAAACAGATTCCTTTCAACAAAGTCTCCTTCAACAAAAATCTGTACTTTCGTGGCACCAGACTGTACATTCCAAATTCACTCAGGGCTCTTCTGATCAGAAACTTTCATGATCCGCCCCTCTCAGGACATCCTGGTGTTCAAAGAACTCTGGAACTATTACAAAGGCACTATTGGTGGCCGAACATGATCTCCACTATACAGGATTTTATAAAATCTTGCAAAATTTGTACTGTTTCAAAGGCAGAGAAGAAACCACCATATGGTTTTCTATTGCCATTGCCCATTCCCAACTCCCCTTGGAACTATTTAGGAATGGACTTCATAGTTGATCTGCCTTTAAGTTCTGGAAACAATACCATCTTGGTCATCACAGATCTCTTGACAAAGATGGCACATTTCGTTCCTTTTCATAAGATCCCTTCATCTGCCGAGACTGCTCAACTTTTCCTGGATAACGTAGTACGTCTCCATGGTCTTCCTTCCATCCTAACAACTGATAGGGGAAGCCAGTTTACATCCCGGTTTTGGAAACATCTCACTACAGCCTTACAAATTGATCATCGTTTGTCTACCTCCTATCACCCGCAGACAAACGGTCAGTCAGAAAGAATCAATCATTGGTTAGAACAGTATTTAAGATGCTATTGTGCATACCACCAAGAAGACTGGTGTAATTTCCTGAGTATGGCTGAGTTCTCTTATAATAACACCCTAAACTCATCGTCTCAAATGACACCTTTTTTTGCTAACTACGCATATCATCCTCGTTTATCTTTTAATTATTCAGGGGTAGAAGACATACCCTCTGTAGATGACTTGCTACGTAAATTGACTGAAAACTATCTGCTTCTGAAGAAGAATATCCAACAAGCTCAGGCATCCCAGAAGAGGTTTTACGATCTTAGGAGAAGACCTGCTCCCTCTTACTCTGTGGGTGACAAAGTGTGGCTTTCTACCAAGTTTTTACGTCTCCAGGTACCAAGTAAAAAACTTGCTACTCTTTTCATCGGTCCCTTTCCTATTTCAAGAATCATAAACAAGAATGCTGTGATTCTGGATCTTCCACCTACCCTTAAAATTCACCCATCATTCCATGTTTCCCTGCTTAAACCTGTTACAACTTTGGACAAACAAGAACAGGTACTTCCTCCACCATCTACCACCCTAGATTTGGACTCCTTTGAAGTACACAATATTTTGGACTCCAGGATTCTCAACGGAGTTGTTCAGTATCTTATCCGTTGGAAGGGCTTTTCTCCCGATGATGACACCTGGGAACCTTCTACCAATGTCGATGCACCTAGGTTAGTGGCTCGTTTCCATAGACGATACCCCTTTAGACCTAAACCACAAGCCGAGGGTCGGCTTGCTTGAAGGGGGGGATCTGTCAGGATTCCACTCCAGGATTTCTCTCTCACCTAAACATACCTGCTCAGCTACACCACTCCCCTATTTAAGGCTTCTGTGCACCTTAAACAGGTGCTTAGTTATTGAAGTTTCAAGCTAGATACTACGCCTAAGACCTGTGTTAATCTTATCCCAGGACTAAATAACCTTCACTGTAAGGGAGAAATTCAAAGACCATCCTGATCCTGCTCCTAGGCATTCTGTTTGACAAGCTGAAGTTGCTGTTATCATCTTAATAGCTGCTGTTTGCATAACCGCATTACACGCTGCAAGGAATAATCTCTCACTGTGAACTCTCTCAGACTAATACTCACAGCAACAGTCTGCTTCCTTCACCGGATTATTATCACTACTCTGTAGAAGCTATTCCAGACGCTGAAGAAAAGGAAGCATTCCGGTTACGAACGGAACTTAGCCACTCCCACCGGCTCCGTGTAAGCAACAATACCAGGATACACCCAGAGCTCTGAGGTAAACAACTTACTCCTTACAAGTAAAGATCAAGCTGCTTTCTCCTCTCTACTTACAGCGATTACCCTAAGCTTCTCCGGTAACAGACTTTGGCCACGCCCCTTCTGGGTTGGCTTTCATTGAGTCACACTATCACTCAAACCACCGGGGGTAAGAAGGCAGCTGTGTTATCTGCAGTTTCAGATTAGCCTGCCACTATTTGGACACAGTCAGCCTGAACATTTACTATTAACCACATCAGTGAACTTAAAGCTGACATTCACAGTATAAAGTTGCAGACATTATTATTTTGTGCAAATCTGATAGGAGAGGACATTTATTCCTTGTTTGGTCATTTCCCATTTTGCATCTAATTTGCAGTAACTTTTGGTTTGAAACTGGACATTAACACTTAATGCTCAACTCAAGTTATTAAGTCAAACCTTCTAAACTGCAACATTTACTTTCAGATAAATAACAATTTGAAAGACTTTATTTTGAAGAACAAATCAAACTCACTACAGTCAATCTGTGCATATTTACAGTATTAGCACAGAGACTTAAGTGAAACATTCCAACATTAATACAATCCTGATCTACAGTTGCTATCCATTGTATGTACAGTAAGAATCTTCTTCCATATCTCACAGAATCACAAGAGATGTAGAATACTCCTTTACTCTTCTGCTTGGGTTATGCTCACTTACTGTCCCCTCTGTTAATGAGCTGTATCTGAACACAATGTGTGAATCACAAGAGATGTAGAATACTACTTTACTCTTCTGCTTGGGTTATGCTCACTTACTGTCCCCCCCTGTTAATGAGCTGTATCTGAACACAAGTTGTGAATCACAGGAGATGTAGAATACTACTTTACTCTTCTGCTTGGGTAATGCTCACTTATTGTCCCCCTGTTAATGAGCTGCATCTGAACACAATGTGTGAATCACAAGAGATGTAGAATACTACTTTACTCTTCTGCTTGGGTTATGCTCACTTACTGCCCCCCCCCCCCTGTTAATGAGCTGTATCGAAACACAATTTGTGAATCACAAGAGATGTAGAATACTACTTTACTCTTCTGCTTGGGTTATGCTCACTTACTGTCCCCCTGTTAATGAGCTGTATCTGAACACAATTTGTGAATCACAAGAGATGTAGAATACTACTTTACTCTTCTGCTTGGGTTATGCTCACTTACTGTCCCCCCTGTTAATGAGCTGTGTCTGAACACAATTTGTGAATCACAAGAGATGTAGAATACTACTTTACTCTTCTGCTTGGGTTATGCTTACTTACTGTCCCCCTGTTAATGAGCTGTATCTGAACACAACGTGTGAATCACAAGAGATGTAGAATACTACTTTACTCTTCTGCTTGGGTTATGCTCAGTTACTGTCCCCCCTGTTAATGAGCTGTATCTGAACACAATTTGTGAATCACAAGAGATGTAGAATACTACTTTACTCTTCTGCTTGGGTTATGCTCAGTTACTGTCCCCCCTGTTAATGAGCTGTATCTGAACACAATTTGTGAATCACAAGAGATGTAGAATACTACTTTACTCTTCTGCTTGGGTTATGCTCAGTTACTGTCCCCCCTGTTAATGAGCTGTATCTGAACACAATTTGTGAATCACAAGAGATGTAGAATACTACTTTACTCTTCTGCTTGGTGTCATCTTTTCTTAGGTTACCTCAGCTTCCAGTTGTGTCACATGACCCTGCTCACTGCAGCCTCCTTCTGATTAATCTATATATCTTTCACTTGCTAGGAGGCATCAAGAGGGGTGCCTCCTATTGGTCCCAATTTGTGCTGCTAATATATTGACAGAACACAGGTGGCGCTGCAGCACAGCTTTTCCTTTGACCCATGTACTGCAATGGAGAGAAGCGTTCCTGTACCTGCCTCTCCATAGCATTACATGGGGGGAAGATATTTATTTTGTTTTAATTAAAATTTAATTAAGCTTTGGCCACATATGGCAGTGTAGGCACTGCCTCCCCTGCCTCCTATGAGTGCACGTCCCTGGGGGGTTGTTATTTAAATGTTATGAGCCAAAAGGCAAAACTCCCCACCCCAAAAAAAAAAAAAAAACAGTTTAGCATAGTATTATGAAATGACAGTATATGCTTATCTGTTGTTATCTTATATGAAGTCTATAATGTCTGCATATTGCTCTAATTATCTCTTTTGAATATGTACACCTTTTTCTAAAGGTGCTTGCCCAGGTCCCTTGGATATTGTGTATGAAAATGGTCAGTGATTTTGATTTGTTTGATCAGTTGTTTTACAGATTTATGACTCAAATGTATTCACATTATTGAAAGTCAATTCAACTGTGGAATCACCACCCATTTTAATATCAGATTGAGTTATATAGCCCAATTTTAATCTTTACAATAGCATACAAATCAGAAAAATATGTTTAACAAAGCTTACATTCATTTTGTTGTCTTCAATATCAATCCCAATGTCTTTTAGGGAGCTGGTGTGGTATAATTACTGGTATAATTATTATTATCCTCCTTATTCTGTCATGAATTCTCGTGTCCTAGTGGAAACTTGCTTGGGCTTTTTTTTGTTTTACTTATTGCTGTTTAGCATCTAGCCCCATTCTCATGAACACAACACAGCAAAATTAAACTGTAAATAGTTTAATACCTTAATAGCAGTTTTGCAAAATGTCTGATGCCAGCTGTCCTCCACAAAAAACTGGGGGCCAAGAGGGAGACCTTTCACCAAAAAATGTAATTTAAATTCCATCATTTGGAGCAGTAACATTATTAAATCAGAGTTAGAAATTGAAAACTGCTAGGTGCACTTATCTAAAAAGGTTAGCTACTTATTAGGGGCCAGATTACGAGTGGTGTGCCAGCAATTACATGAAAATGGAAAGGGGGTTATTGCGGGTGTTTGCCTGCCTCAGATGTAGGGCTCGTATTACAAGTTCAAAATAAACATGAACGCGTGAGCGCAATCATGATTTATGCTAGAATGATTACTACGTCCTCAGGGCACTGGTTAACTGTTTCGCAAAAAAAAAGCTGGAAGAATTCTCACATCAAAAATATACTGAAAATTACAGTTACATTTATAACAACAAAGGTTGCTCTGTATGTAAATGAAAATATAAAGGTTACTGAAATTATAGGAACAAATGATGAGGTGGAAAGTATTTGGGTGACTTTGGAAATTGGATAGAAATGTGCTTAGAATAGGGGTTGTATATAGGCCTTCATTGCAGAATGAAAAACTGGACAATTTATTATTAGAAGAAATAACCAGAATGACCATGAAGGCTAAGGATATAGTAATGGGGGACTTTAATTTGCCAGATATAAACTGAAAGATTCCAACTTGTAAGGAAGCTATATTAGATTTAATACTTACAAACAGTGATACAGTTTCAGATGTGTCTGTAGGTGAGAACTTAGGATCCAGCGATCATCAATCTGTTTGGTTTAGTATTCATGTGCAGAAACTGTCCATCCAGACTAAAACAAAAGTTTTAGACTTTAAGAAGGCAGATTTTTCATTAATGGGAGAATACCTAAAAATGATTTAAAAGGGAAAACTCTTATTACAGGGGTTCAAGAACAGTGGGAATTTGTGAAGGGTGCCATTTTAGATGCAACTGCACACTGTATTTTGCGGTCTGTCAGCAATATTGATCACGGCTTCTTCACTGCGGCTACGGTGGCTTCCTGGGGGCCAAAATGCAAAATATTTAATGTCTTCCAACAGATTGTACTGACACTTGATTTGGAGCAGGCCAGTAGTGAATATAGTAACTATGTCAGTATAGTAAGTGCTGTTGTCATTGGAATGTTGGAATGTGAAATATTAATATTTCCATGTCAAGCGTAATTGAGAATATGCGATCGGGACTGCATGTGAGTTGGGTGTTCGATTGTTTCCACTTTATTTTTCCACTTTTTTGCTCCATTGACTTCTGTGGGGGAATATGTTAACAAGATCGCAATATTGTAAGTTCGGCTTTTTACACGCATCGGGTTAGCACACAAGCAAAAACTTTTTACTTTCATCTTGTGATACGGGCACTACTTGACGTACACAAAAAATTACTTCTAGTGGAGCATTAAATACCTCTCCACTTATAATCTTACCCTAAATTGGCAATATGTTAACACAAAATAACATATAAAATAATGATTTAATCACAAAGCATACATTACCATAAAATATTACAAGCACACAATTTCAAATGCTCATTTAAAGTCTAAAATCCAAACGAAGCTCCCAAAAAATAGTCTAAAAACTTTTTAGTGTAAAATCTCTCCTTTGAAATGGTATGAAAAAAAATCCCAAAGTTTTGGTATGTATATGGCTCAATAATAGAACATAGAGATCCCAATTAAACGTCCATGTCTCTTGTCATTTTTGTAATACAAAGATCGTTCTGTTAAAATATTTTATTCACATACATGAGCATATGTTCATGTTATATTATCAACAACTCCTGTAAAGTATGGTATGATCACTAAAGAACCCACCTAAACCTCCTCAGATTGAGCCTCCCAGCTCTTCCAGTGTGGCTTTGCGGTCTGTCAGCAATATTGATCACGGCTTCTTCACTGCGGCTACGGTGGCTTCCTGGGGGCCAAAATGCAAAATATTTAATGTCTTCCTACAGATTGTACTGACACTTGATTTGGAGCAGGCCATCAGTGAATATAGTAACTATGTCAGTATAGTAAGTGCTGTTGTCAGACATTCGGTGCCTGGACACACTGTAGCATGGGGGTTTGGTTGGCAGATCCAAGATTATTCACCAAATTCATGGGAACTGCTTATAATACAGAACATGGGTCCCAAAGTAAGATCAACAGGGACATAGGTTGAGCTGTTGTAAATATGGGAAGTTTGCCATCCTGCTTGACAGAATTCAGATGGAAATTCTTACACATCATTTATTAGACAGACAAGTAGATTGATATATTCATGGAATGCCTCATACTTCCTCTTTAGATGACTGTGGATGGCAGTATTGTCCTCACACTTGTGTCAAGTGTGGTGATTTGTAGCAGTGAGCGGGTTGTGTCTCAGTCAGTGTGGCAGTGGGCCTTAGAGGAAGCATTGCAATGGAAAAATACACTTCTCAGAGAGGAGACTGAGCCCCCTTTGATGAGTTATAGGATAGTAAAAGATAAAATGCCCAATTTTGTGTGTGTTCTCTTATTGAGTATAATTGACTTATGGTTTAGCCAATGGTTTTCAAACCTGTCCTCAGGCCTCACTAACAGACCAGATTTTCAGAATAACAGGCCAGATTTCAGTATTACTTTGAGTGAGAGCAGATACAATAACCATATTTACTAATCAGCTGATTATTTCACCTGTGCTCTAGTTAAAGGGACAGTAAAGTGATTTGTGATTTAGACAGAACATACAATTTTAAACAACTTTTCAATTTACTTTTATTATTTATTTTCTTCCTTATCTTGTTATCCTTTGCTGAAAGGTTTATCTAGGTAAGCTTGGGAGTAGCAAAGAACCTAGACGTTAGCTGCTGATTGGTGGCTGCATATATATACCAATTTTCATTGGCTCACGCATGTGTTCAGTCAGCAACCAGTATTGCATTGCTTCTCCTTCAACAAATAATACCAACAGATAGAAAAAAATTTGATAATAGAAATAAACTGTAAAGTTATTTAAAATTGCATGTTCTACCTAAATCATGAAAGAAAAAGTTTCCTTTAAGATATCCTCAAAATCTGGCCTGTTAGGAAGGCCTGAGGACAGGTTTAAAAACCAGTGATTTAGCCATATTAAATTCATAAAGCACTTCCTATACAAACAGTAAACTCTAATTCACTCATGCAACACAGAAAGCACACACTGTCTGTATAAAATACTTTATAATATACCATAATTTACAGGAAAGCACTACACGTACAGAGCGCAAAGTAACAGAATGAACAGCATACTGTAAGCACAACTAGTACAGAGCGCAAAGTAACAGAATGAACAGCATACTGTAAGCACAACTAGTACAGAGCGCAAAGTAACAGAATGAACAGCATACTGTAAGCACAACACGTACAGAGCGCAAAGTAACAGAATGAACAGCACACTGTAAGCACAACTAGTACAGAGCGCAAAGTAACAGAATGAACAGCATACTGTAAGCACAACTAGTACAGAGCGCAAAGTAACAGAATGAACAGCACACTGTAAGCAACAATACCAGGATACACCCAGAGCTCTGAGGTAAACAACTTACTCCTTACAAGTAAAGATCAAGCTGCTTTCTCCTCTCTACTTACAGCGATTACCCTAAGCTTCTCCGGTAACGGACTTTGGCCACGCCCCTTCTGGGTTGGCTTTCATCGAGTCACACTATCACTCAAACCACCGGGGGTAAGAAGGCAGCTGTGTTATCTGCAGTTTCAGATTAGCCTGCCACTATTTGGACACAGTCAGCCTGAACATTTACTATTAACCACATCAGTGAACTTAAAGCTGACATTCACAGTATAAAGTTGCAGACATTATTATTTTGTGCAAATCTGATAGGAGAGGACATTTATTCCTTGTTTGGTCATTTCCCATTTTGCATCTAATTTGCAGTAACTTTTGGTTTGAAACTGGACATTAACACTTAATGCTCAACTCAAGTTATTAAGTCAAACCTTCTAAACTGCAACATTTACTTTCAGATAAATAACAATTTGAAAGACTTTATTTTGAAGAACAAATCAAACTCACTACAGTCAATCTGTGCATATTTACAGTATTAGCACAGAGACTTAAGTGAAACATTCCAACATTAATACAATCCTGATCTACAGTTGCTATCCATTGTATGTACAGTAAGAATCTTCTTCCATATCTCACAGAATCACAAGAGATGTAGAATACTCCTTTACTCTTCTGCTTGGGTTATGCTCACTTACTGTCCCCTCTGTTAATGAGCTGTATCTGAACACAATGTGTGAATCACAAGAGATGTAGAATACTACTTTACTCTTCTGCTTGGGTTATGCTCACTTACTGTCCCCCCTGTTAATGAACTGTATCTGAACACAATGTGTGAATCACAAGAGATGTAGAATACTACTTTACTCTTCTGCTTGGGTTATGCTCACTTGCTGTCCCCCCTGTTAATGAGCTGTATCTGAACACAAGTTGTGAATCACAGGAGATGTAGAATACTACTTTACTCTTCTGCTTGGGTAATGCTCACTTATTGTCCCCCTGTTAATGAGCTGCATCTGAACACAATGTGTGAATCACAAGAGATGTAGAATATTACTTTACTCTTCTGCTTGGGTTATGCTCACTTACTGCCCGCCCCCCCTGTTAATGAGCTGTATCTGAACACAATTTGTGAATCACAAGAGATGTAGAATACTACTTTACTCTTCTGCTTGGGTTATGCTCACTTACTGCCCCCCCCCCTGTTAATGAGCTGTATTTAAACACAATTTGTGAATCACAAGAGATGTAGAATACTACTTTACTCTTCTGCTTGGGTTATGCTCACTTACTGTCCCCCTGTTAATGAGCTGTATCTGAACACAATTTGTGAATCACAAGAGATGTAGAATACTACTTTACTCTTCTGCTTGGGTTATGCTCACTTACTGTCCCCCCTGTTAATGAGCTGTGTCTGAACACAATTTGTGAATCACAAGAGATGTAGAATACTACTTTACTCTTCTGCTTGGGTTATGCTCACTTACTGTCCCCCCTGTTAATGAGCTGTATCTGAACACAACGTGTGAATCACAAGAGATGTAGAATACTACTTTACTCTTCTGCTTGGGTTATGCTCAGTTACTGTCCCCCCTGTTAATGAGCTGTATCTGAACACAATTTGTGAATCACAAGAGATGTAGAATACTACTTTACTCTTCTGCTTGGGTTATGCTCAGTTACTGTCCCCCCTGTTAATGAGCTGTATCTGAACACAATTTGTGAATCACAAGAGATGTAGAATACTACTTTACTCTTCTGCTTGGGTTATGCTCAGTTACTGTCCCCCCTGTTAATGAGCTGTATCTGAACACAATTTGTGAATCACAAGAGATGTAGAATACTACTTTACTCTTCTGCTTGGTGTCATCTTTTCTTAGGTTACCTCAGCTTCCAGTTGTGTCACATGACCCTGCTCACTGCAGCCTCCTTCTGATTAATCTATATATCTTTCACTTGCTAGGAGGCATCAAGAGGGGTGCCTCCTATTGGTCCCAATTTGTGCTGCTAATATATTGACAGAACACAGGTGGCGCTGCAGCACAGCTTTTCCTTTGACCCATGTACTGCAATGGAGAGAAGCGATCCTGTACCTGCCTCTCCATAGCATTACATGGGGGGAAGATATTTATTTTGTTTTAATTAAAATTTAATTAAGCTTTGGCCACATATGGCAGTGTAGGCACTGCCTCCCCTGCCTCCTATGAGTGCACGTCCCTGGGGGGTTGTTATTTAAATGTTATGAGCCAAAAGGCAAAACTCCCCACCCCAAAAAAAAAAAAAAACAGTTTAGCATAGTATTATGAAATGACAGTATATGCTTATCTGTTGTTATCTTATATGAAGTCTATAATGTCTGCATATTGCTCTAATTATCTCTTTTGAATATGTACACCTTTTTCTAAAGGTGCTTGCCCAGGTCCCTTGGATATTGTGTATGAAAATGGTCAGTGATTTTGATTTGTTTGATCAGTTGTTTTACAGATTTATGACTCAAATGTATTCACATTATTGAAAGTCAATTCAACTGTGGAATCACCACCCATTTTAATATCAGATTGAGTTATATAGCCCAATTTTAATCTTTACAATAGCATACAAATCAGAAAAATATGTTTAAGAAAGCTTACATTCATTTTGTTGTCTTCAGTATCAATCCCAATGTCTTTTAGGGAGCTGGTGTGGTATAATTACTGGTATAATTATTATTATCCTCCTTATTCTGTCATGAATTCTCGTGTCCTAGTGGAAACTTGCTTGGGCTTTTTTTTGTTTTACTTATTGCTGTTTAGCATCTAGCCCCATTCTCATGAACACAACACAGCAAAATTAAACTGTAAATAGTTTAATACCTTAATAGCAGTTTTGCAAAATGTCTGATGCCAGCTGTCCTCCACAAAAAACTGGGGGCCAAGAGGGAGACCTTTCACCAAAAAATGTAATTTAAATTCTATCATTTGGAGCAGTAACATTATTAAATCAGAGTTAGAAATTGAAAACTGCTAGGTGCACTTATCTAAAAAGGTTAGCTACTTATTAGGGGCCAGATTACGAGTGGTGTGCCAGCAATTACATGAAAATGGAAAGGGGGTTATTGCGGGTGTTTGCCTGCCTCAGATGTAGGGCTCGTATTACAAGTTCAAAATAAACATGAACGCGTGAGCGCAATCATGATTTATGCTAGAATGATTACTACGTCCTCAGGGCACTGGTTAACTGTTTCGCAAAAAAAAAGCTGGAAGAATTCTCACATCAAAAATATACTGAAAATTACAGTTACATTTATAACAACAAAGGTTGCTCTGTATGTAAATGAAAATATAAAGGTTACTGAAATTATAGGAACAAATGATGAGGTGGAAAGTATTTGGGTGACTTTGGAAATTGGATAGAAATGTGCTTAGAATAGGGGTTGTATATAGGCCTTCATTGCAGAATGAAAAACTGGACAATTTGTTATTAGAAGAAATAACCAGAATGACCATGAAGGCTAAGGATATAGTAATGGGGGAGTTTAATTTGCCAGATATAAACTGAAAGATTCCAACTTGTAAGGAAGCTATATTAGATTTAATACTTACAAACAGTGATACAGTTTCAGATGTGTCTGTAGGTGAGAACTTAGGATCCAGCGATCATCAATCTGTTTGGTTTAGTATTCATGTGCAGAAACTGTCCATCCAGACTAAAACAAAAGTTTTAGACTTTAAGAAGGCAGATTTTTCATTAATGGGAGAATACCTAAAAATGATTTAAAAGGGAAAACTCTTATTACAGGGGTTCAAGAACAGTGGGAATTTGTGAAGGGTGCCATTTTAGATGCAACCGCACACTGTATTTTGCGGTCTGTCAGCAATATTGATCACGGCTTCTTCACTGCGGCTACGGTGGCTTCCTGGGGGCCAAAATGCAAAATATTTAATGTCTTCCAACAGATTGTACTGACACTTGATTTGGAGCAGGCCAGTAGTGAATATAGTAACTATGTCAGTATAGTAAGTGCTGTTGTCATTGGAATGTTGGAATGTGAAATATTAATATTTCCATGTCAAGCGTAATTGAGAATATGCGATCGGGACTGCATGTGAGTTGGGTGTTCGATTGTTTCCACTTTATTTTTCCACTTTTTTGCTCCATTGACTTCTGTGGGGGAATATGTTAACAAGATCGCAATATTGTAAGTTCGGCTTTTTACACGCATCGGGTTAGCACACAAGCAAAAACTTTTTACTTTCATCTTGTGATACGGGCACTACTTGACGTACACAAAAAATTACTTCTAGTGGAGCATTAAATACCTCTCCACTTATAATCTTACCCTAAATTGGCAATATGTTAACACAAAATAATAACATATAAAATAATGATTTAATCACAAAGCATACATTACCATAAAATATTACAAGCACACAATTTCAAATGCTCATTTAAAGTCTAAAATCCAAATGAAGCTCCCAAAAAATAGTCTAAAAACTTTTTAGTGTAAAATCTCTCCTTTGAAATGGTATGAAAAAAAATCCCAAAGTTTTGGTATGTATATGGCTCAATAATAGAACATAGAGATCCCAATTAAACGTCCATGTCTCTTGTCATTTTTGTAATACAAAGATCGTTCTGTTAAAATATTTTATTCACATACATGAGCATATGTTCATGTTATATTATCAACAACTCCTGTAAAGTATGGTATGATCACTAAAGAACCCACCTAAACCTCCTCAGATTGAGCCTCCCAGCTCTTCCAGTGTGGCTTTGCGGTCTGTCAGCAATATTGATCACGGCTTCTTCACTGCGGCTACGGTGGCTTCCTGGGGGCCAAAATGCAAAATATTTAATGTCTTCCTACAGATTGTACTGACACTTGATTTGGAGCAGGCCATCAGTGAATATAGTAACTATGTCAGTATAGTAAGTGCTGTTGTCAGACATTCGGTGCCTGGACACACTGTAGCATGGGGGTTTGGTTGACAGATCCAAGATTATTCACCAAATTCATGGGAACTGCTTATAATACAGAACATGGGTCCCAAAGTAAGATCAACAGGGACATAGGTTGAGCTGTTGTAAATATGGGAAGTTTGCCATCCTGCTTGACAGAATTCAGATGGAAATTCTTACACATCATTTATTAGACAGACAAGTAGATTGATATATTCGTGGAATGCCTCATACTTCCTCTTTAGATGACTGTGGATGGCAGTATTGTCCTCACACTTGTGTCAAGTGTGGTGATTTGTAGCAGTGAGCGGGTTGTGTCTCAGTCAGTGTGGCAGTGGGCCTTAGAGGAAGCATTGCAATGGAAAAATACACTTCTCAGAGAGGAGACTGAGCCCCCTTTGATGAGTTATAGGATAGTAAAAGATAAAATGCCCAATTTTGTGTGTGTTCTCTTATTGAGTATAATTGACTTATGGTTTAGCCAATGGTTTTCAAACCTGTCCTCAGGCCTCACTAACAGACCAGATTTTCAGAATAACAGGCCAGATTTCAGGATTACTTTGAGTGAGAGCAGATACAATAACCATATTTACTAATCAGCTGATTATTTCACCTGTGCTCTAGTTAAAGGGACAGTAAAGTGATTTGTGATTTAGACAGAACATACAATTTTAAACAACTTTTCAATTTACTTTTATTATTTATTTTCTTCCTTATCTTGTTATCCTTTGCTGAAAGGTTTATCTAGGTAAGCTTGGGAGTAGCAAAGAACCTAGACGTTAGCTGCTGATTGGTGGCTGCATATATATACCAATTTTCATTGGCTCACGCATGTGTTCAGTCAGCAACCAGTATTGCATTGCTTCTCCTTCAACAAATAATACCAACAGATAGAAACAAATTTGATAATAGAAATAAACTGTAAAGTTATTTAAAATTGCATGTTCTACCTAAATCATGAAAGAAAACGTTTCCTTTAAGATATCCTCAAAATCTGGCCTGTTAGGAAGGCCTGAGGACAGGTTTAAAAACCAGTGATTTAGCCATATTAAATTCATAAAGCACTTCCTATACAAACAGTAAACTCTAATTCACTCATGCAACACAGAAAGCACACACTGTCTGTATAAAATACTTTATAATATACCATAATTTACAGGAAAGCACTACACGTACAGAGCGCAAAGTAACAGAATGAACAGCATACTGTAAGCACAACTAGTACAGAGCGCAAAGTAACAGAATGAACAGCATACTGTAAGCACAACACGTACAGAGCGCAAAGTAACAGAATGAACAGCACACTGTAAGCACAACTAGTACAGAGCGCAAAGTAACAGAATGAACAGCATACTGTAAGCACAACTAGTACAGAGCGCAAAGTAACAGAATGAACAGCACACTGTAAGCAACAATACCAGGATACACCCAGAGCTCTGAGGTAAACAACTTACTCCTTACAAGTAAAGATCAAGCTGCTTTCTCCTCTCTACTTACAGCGATTACCCTAAGCTTCTCCGGTAACGGACTTTGGCCACGCCCCTTCTGGGTTGGCTTTCATCGAGTCACACTATCACTCAAACCACCGGGGGTAAGAAGGCAGCTGTGTTATCTGCAGTTTCAGATTAGCCTGCCACTATTTGGACACAGTCAGCCTGAACATTTACTATTAACCACATCAGTGAACTTAAAGCTGACATTCACAGTATAAAGTTGCAGACATTATTATTTTGTGCAAATCTGATAGGAGAGGACATTTATTCCTTGTTTGGTCATTTCCCATTTTGCATCTAATTTGCAGTAACTTTTGGTTTGAAACTGGACATTAACACTTAATGCTCAACTCAAGTTATTAAGTCAAACCTTCTAAACTGCAACATTTACTTTCAGATAAATAACAATTTGAAAGACTTTATTTTGAAGAACAAATCAAACTCACTACAGTCAATCTGTGCATATTTACAGTATTAGCACAGAGACTTAAGTGAAACATTCCAACATTAATACAATCCTGATCTACAGTTGCTATCCATTGTATGTACAGTAAGAATCTTCTTCCATATCTCACAGAATCACAAGAGATGTAGAATACTCCTTTACTCTTCTGCTTGGGTTATGCTCACTTACTGTCCCCTCTGTTAATGAGCTGTATCTGAACACAATGTGTGAATCACAAGAGATGTAGAATACTACTTTACTCTTCTGCTTGGGTTATGCTCACTTACTGTCCCCCCTGTTAATGAGCTGTATCTGAACACAATGTGTGAATCACAAGAGATGTAGAATACTACTTTACTCTTCTGCTTGGGTTATGCTCACTTACTGTCCCCCCCTGTTAATGAGCTGTATCTGAACACAAGTTGTGAATCACAGGAGATGTAGAATACTACTTTACTCTTCTGCTTGGGTAATGCTCACTTATTGTCCCCCTGTTAATGAGCTGCATCTGAACACAATGTGTGAATCACAAGAGATGTAGAATACTACTTTACTCTTCTGCTTGGGTTATGCTCACTTACTGCCCCCCCCTGTTAATGAGCTGTATCTGAACACAATTTGTGAATCACAAGAGATGTAGAATACTACTTTACTCTTCTGCTTGGGTTATGCTCACTTACTGCCCCCCCCCCCTGTTAATGAGCTGTATCTAAACACAATTTGTGAATCACAAGAGATGTAGAATACTACTTTACTCTTCTGCTTGGGTTATGCTCACTTACTGTCCCCCTGTTAATGAGGTGTATCTGAACACAATTTGTGAATCACAAGAGATGTAGAATACTACTTTACTCTTCTGCTTGGGTTATGCTCACTTACTGTCCCCCCTGTTAATGAGCTGTGTCTGAACACAATTTGTGAATCACAAGAGATGTAGAATACTACTTTACTCTTCTGCTTGGGTTATGCTCACTTACTGTCCCCCCTGTTAATGAGCTGTATCTGAACACAACGTGTGAATCACAAGAGATGTAGAATACTACTTTACTCTTCTGCTTGGGTTATGCTCAGTTACTGTCCCCCCTGTTAATGAGCTGTATCTGAACACAATTTGTGAATCACAAGAGATGTAGAATACTACTTTACTCTTCTGCTTGGGTTATGCTCAGTTACTGTCCCCCCTGTTAATGAGCTGTATCTGAACACAATTTGTGAATCACAAGAGATGTAGAATACTACTTTACTCTTCTGCTTGGGTTATGCTCAGTTACTGTCCCCCCTGTTAATGAGCTGTATCTGAACACAATTTGTGAATCACAAGAGATGTAGAATACTACTTTACTCTTCTGCTTGGTGTCATCTTTTCTTAGGTTACCTCAGCTTCCAGTTGTGTCACATGACCCTGCTCACTGCAGCCTCCTTCTGATTAATCTATATATCTTTCACTTGCTAGGAGGCATCAAGAGGGGTGCCTCCTATTGGTCCCAATTTGTGCTGCTAATATATTGACAGAACACAGGTGGCGCTGCAGCACAGCTTTTCCTTTGACCCATGTACTGCAATGGAGAGAAGCGTTCCTGTACCTGCCTCTCCATAGCATTACATGGGGGGAAGATATTTATTTTGTTTTAATTAAAATTTAATTAAGCTTTGGCCACATATGGCAGTGTAGGCACTGCCTCCCCTGCCTCCTATGAGTGCACGTCCCTGGGGGGTTGTTATTTAAATGTTATGAGCCAAAAGGCAAAACTCCCCCCCCCCAAAAAAAACCAAAAAACAGTTTAGCATAGTATTATGAAATGACAGTATATGCTTATCTGTTGTTATCTTATATGAAGTCTATAATGTCTGCATATTGCTCTAATTATCTCTTTTGAATATGTACACCTTTTTCTAAAGGTGCTTGCCCAGGTCCCTTGGATATTGTGTATGAAAATGGTCAGTGATTTTGATTTGTTTGATCAGTTGTTTTACAGATTTATGACTCAAATGTATTCACATTATTGAAAGTCAATTCAACTGTGGAATCACCACCCATTTTAATATCAGATTGAGTTATATAGCCCAATTTTAATCTTTACAATAGCATACAAATCAGAAAAATATGTTTAACAAAGCTTACATTCATTTTGTTGTCTTCAATATCAATCCCAATGTCTTTTAGGGAGCTGGTGTGGTATAATTACTGGTATAATTATTATTATCCTCCTTATTCTGTCATGAATTCTCGTGTCCTAGTGGAAACTTGCTTGGGCTTTTTTTTGTTTTACTTATTGCTGTTTAGCATCTAGCCCCATTCTCATGAACACAACACAGCAAAATTAAACTGTAAATAGTTTAATACCTTAATAGCAGTTTGCAAAATTTCTGATGCCAGCTGTCCTCCACAAAAAACTGGGGGCCAAGAGGGAGACCTTTCACCAAAAAATGTAATTTAAATTCCATCATTTGGAGCAGTAACATTATTAAATCAGAGTTAGAAATTGAAAACTGCTAGGTGCACTTATCTAAAAAGGTTAGCTACTTATTAGGGGCCAGATTACGAGTGGTGTGCCAGCAATTACATGAAAATGGAAAGGGGGTTATTGCGGGTGTTTGCCTGCCTCAGATGTAGGGCTCGTATTACAAGTTCAAAATAAACATGAACGCGTGAGCGCAATCATGATTTATGCTAGAATGATTACTACGTCCTCAGGGCACTGGTTAACTGTTTCGCAAAAAAAAAAGCTGGAAGAATTCTCACATCAAAAATATACTGAAAATTACAGTTACATTTATAACAACAAAGGTTGCTCTGTATGTAAATGAAAATATAAAGGTTACTGAAATTATAGGAACAAATGATGAGGTGGAAAGTATTTGGGTGACTTTGGAAATTGGATAGAAATGTGCTTAAAATAGGGGTTGTATATAGGCCTTCATTGCAGAATGAAAAACTGGACAATTTGTTATTAGAAGAAATAACCAGAATGACCATGAAGGCTAAGGATATAGTAATGGGGGACTTTAATTTGCCAGATATAAACTGAAAGATTCCAACTTGTAAGGAAGCTATATTAGATTTAATACTTACAAACAGTGATACAGTTTCAGATGTGTCTGTAGGTGAGAACTTAGGATCCAGTGATCATCAATCTGTTTGGTTTAGTATTCATGTGCAGAAACTGTCCATCCAGACTAAAACAAAAGTTTTAGACTTTAAGAAGGCAGATTTTTCATTAATGGGAGAATACCTAAAAATGATTTCAAAGGGAAAACTCTTATTACAGGGGTTCAAGAACAGTGGGAATTTGTGAAGGGTGCCATTTTAGATGCAACCGCACACTGTATTTTGCGGTCTGTCAGCAATATTGATCACGGCTTCTTCACTGCGGCTACGGTGGCTTCCTGGGGGCCAAAATGCAAAATATTTAATGTCTTCCAACAGATTGTACTGACACTTGATTTGGAGCAGGCCAGTAGTGAATATAGTAACTATGTCAGTATAGTAAGTGCTGTTGTCATTGGAATGTTGGAATGTGAAATATTAATATTTCCATGTCAAGCGTAATTGAGAATATGCGATCGGGACTGCATGTGAGTTGGGTGTTCGATTGTTTCCACTTTATTTTTCCACTTTTTTGCTCCATTGACTTCTGTGGGGGAATATGTTAACAAGATCGCAATATTGTAAGTTCGGCTTTTTACACGCATCGGGTTAGCACACAAGCAAAAACTTTTTACTTTCATCTTGTGATACGGGCACTACTTGACGTACACAAAAAATTACTTCTAGTGGAGCATTAAATACCTCTCCACTTATAATCTTACCCTAAATTGGCAATATGTTAACACAAAATAATAACATATAAAATAATGATTTAATCACAAAGCATACATTACCATAAAATATTTCAAGCACACAATTTCAAATGTTCATTTAAAGTCTAAAATCCAAACGAAGCTCCCAAAAAATAGTCTAAAAACTTTTTAGTGTAAAATCTCTCCTTTGAAATGGTATGAAAAAAAATCCCAAAGTTTTGGTATGTATATGGCTCAATAATAGAACATAGAGATCCCAATTAAACGTCCATGTCTCTTGTCATTTTTGTAATACAAAGATCGTTCTGTTAAAATATTTTATTCACATACATGAGCATATGTTCATGTTATATTATCAACAACTCCTGTAAAGTATGGTATGATCACTAAAGAACCCACCTAAACCTCCTCAGATTGAGCCTCCCAGCTCTTCCAGTGTGGCTTTGCGGTCTGTCAGCAATATTGATCACGGCTTCTTCACTGCGGCTACGGTGGCTTCCTGGGGGCCAAAATGCAAAATATTTAATGTCTTCCTACAGATTGTACTGACACTTGATTTGGAGCAGGCCATCAGTGAATATAGTAACTATGTCAGTATAGTAAGTGCTGTTGTCAGACATTCGGTGCCTGGACACACTGTAGCATGGGGGTTTGGTTGGCAGATCCAAGATTATTCACTAAATTCATGGGAACTGCTTATAATACAGAACATGGGTCCCAAAGTAAGATCAACAGGGACATAGGTTGAGCTGTTGTAAATATGGGAAGTTTGCCATCCTGCTTGACAGAATTCAGATGGAAATTCTTACACATCATTTATTAGACAGACAAGTAGATTGATATATTCCTGGAATGCCTCATACTTCCTCTTTAGATGACTGTGGATGGCAGTACTGTCCTCACACTTGTGTCAAGTGTGGTAATTTGTAGCAGTGAGCGGGTTGTGTCTCAGTCAGTGTGGCAGTGGGCCTTAGAGGAAGCATTGCAATGGAAAAATACACTTCTCAGAGACTGAGCCCCCTTTGATGAGTTATAGGATAGTAAAAGATAAAATGCCCAATTTTGTGTGTGTTCTCTTATTGAGTATAATGTACTTATGGTTTAGAAAATGGTTTTCAAACCTGTCCTCAGGCCTCACTAACGGACCAGATTTTCAGAATAACAGGCCAGATTTCAGGATTACTTTGAGTGAGAGCAGATACAATAACCATATTTACTAATCAGCTGATTATTTCACCTGTGCTCTAGTTAAAGGGACAGTAAAGTGATTTGTGATTTAGACAGAACATACAATTTTAAACAACTTTTCAATTTACTTTTATTATTTATTTTCTTCCTTATCTTGTTATCCTTTGCTGAAAGGTTTATCTAGGTAAGCTTGGGAGTAGCAAAGAACCTAGATGTTAGCTGCTGATTGGTGGCTGCATATATATACCAATTTTCATTGGCTCACCCATGTGTTCAGTTAGCAACCAGTATTGCATTGCTTCTCCTTCAACAAATAATACCAACAGATAGAAACAAATTTGATAATAGAAATAAACTGAAAAGTTATTTAAAATTGCATGTTCTACCTAAATCATGAAAGAAAAACTTTCCTTTAAGATATCCTCTAAATCTGGCCTGTTAGGAAGGCCTGAGGACAGGTTTAAAAACCAGTGATTTAGCCATATTAAATTCATAAAGCACTTCCTATACAAACAGTAAACTCTAATTCACTCATGCAACACAGAAAGCACACACTGTCTGTATAAAATACTTTATAATATACCATAATTTACAGGAAAGCACTACACGTACAGAGCGCAAAGTAACAGAATGAACAGCATACTGTAAGCACAACACGTACAGAGCGCAAAGTAACAAAATGAACAGCATACTGTAAGCACAACTAGTACAGAGCACAAAGTAACAGAATGAACAGCATACTGTAAGCACAACTAGTACAGAGCACAAAGTAACAGAATGAACAGCACACTGTAAGCACAACACGTACAGAGCACAAAGTAACAGAATGAACAGCATACTGTAAGCACAACTAGTACAGAGCGCAAAGTAACAGAATGAACAGCACACTGTAAGCACAACTAGTACAGAGCACAAAGTAACAGAATGAACAGCACACTGTAAGCACAACACGTACAGAGCACAAAGTAACAGAATGAACAGCACACTGTAAGCACAACTAGTACAGAGCGCAAAGTAACAGAATGAACAGCATACTGTAAGCACAACACGTACAGAATGCAAAGTAACAGAATGAACAGCATACTGTAAGCACAACTAGTACAGAGCGCAACGTAACAGAATGAACAGCATACTGTAAGCACAACACGTACAGAGCGCAAAGTAACAGAATGAACAGCACACTGTAAGCACAACTAGTACAGAGCGCAAAGTAACAGAATGAACAGCATACTGTAAGCACAACTAGTACAGAGCACAAAGTAACAGAATGAACAGCACACTGTAAGCACAACTAGTACAGAGCGCAAAGTAACAGAATGAACAGCATACTGTAAGCACAACTAGTACAGAGCGCAAAGTAACAGAATGAACAGCACACTCTAAGCACAACACGTACAGAGCACAAAGTATCAGAATGAACAGCATACCGTAAGCACAACTAGTACAGAGCACAAAGTAACAGAATGAACAGCATACTGTAAGTAAAACTAGTACAGAGCGCGGAAGTAACAGAATGAACAGCACACTGTAAGCACAACATGTACAGAGCGCAAAGTAACAGAATGAACAGCATACTGTAAGCACAACTAGTACAGAGCGCAAAGTAACAGAATGAACAGCATACTGTAAGCACAACTAGTACAGAGCACAAAGTAACAGAATGGACAGCATACTGTAAGCACAACACGTACAGAGCGCAAAGTAACAGAATGAACAGCACACTGTAAGCACAACACGTACAGAGCGCAAAGTAACAAAATGAACAGCATACTGTAAGCACTACACGTACAGAGCGCAAAGTAACAGAATGAACAGCATACTGTAAGCACAACTAGTAAAGAGCACAAAGTAACAGAATGAACAGCACACTGTAAGCACAACTAGTACAGAGCACAAAGTAACAGAATGAACAGCATACTGTAAGCACAACTAGTACAGAGCACAAAGTAACAGAATGAACAGCACACTGTAAGCACAACTAGTACAGAGCGCAAAGTAACAGAATGAACAGCATACTGTAAGCACAACTAGTACAGAGCGCAAAGTAACAGAATGAACAGCACACTCTAAGCACAACACGTACAGAGCACAAAGTATCAGAATGAACAGCATACCGTAAGCACAACTAGTAGAGAGCACAAAGTAACAGAATGAACAGCATACTGTAAGTAAAACTAGTACAGAGCGCGGAAGTAACAGAATGAACAGCACACTGTAAGCACAACACGTACAGAGCGCAAAGTAACAGAATGAACAGCATACTGTAAGCACAACTAGTACAGAGCGCAAAGTAACAGAATGAACAGCATACTGTAAGCACAACTAGTACAGAGCACAAAGTAACAGAATGAACAGCATACTGTAAGCACAACACGTACAGAGCGCAAAGTAACAGAATGAACAGCACACTGTATGCACAACACGTACAGAGCGCAAAGTAACAAAATGAACAGCATACTGTAAGCACTACACGTACAGAGCGCAAAGTAACAGAATGAACAGCATACTGTAAGCACAACTAGTAAAGAGCACAAAGTAACAGAATGAACAGCATACTGTAAGCACAACACGTACAGAGCGCAAAGTAACAGAATGAACAGCACACTGTAAGCACAACTAGTACAGAGCGCAAAGTAACAGAATGAACAGCACACTGTATGCACAACACGTACAGAGCACAAAGTAACAGAATGAACAGCATACTGTAAGCACTACACGTACAGAGCGCAAAGTAACAGAATGAACAGCATACTGTAAGCACAACTAGTACAGAGCACAAAGTAACAGAATGAACAGCACACTGTGAGCACAACACGTACAGAGCTCAAAGTAACAGAATGAACAGCACACTGTATACACAACACGTACAGAGCTCAAAGTAACAGAATGAACAGCATACTGTAAGCACTACACGTACAGAGCGCAAAGTAACAGAATGAACAGCATACTGTAAGCACAACTAGTACAGAGCACAAAGTAACAGAATGAACAGCACACTGTAAGCACAACTAGTAGAGAGCGCAAAGTAACAGAATGAACAGCATACTGTAAGCACAACACGTACAGAATGCAAAGTAACAGAATGAACAGCATACTGTAAGCACAACTAGTACAGAGCGCAAAGTAACAGAATGAACAGCATACTGTAAGCACAACTAGTACAGAGCGCAAAGTAACAGAATGAACAGCATACTGTAAGCACAACTAGTACAGAGCACAAAGTAACAGAATGAACAGCACACTGTAAGCACAACTAGTACAGAGCACAAAGTAACAGAATGAACAGCACACTGTAAGCACAACACGTACAGAGCACAAAGTAACAGAATGAACAGCACACTGTAAGCACAACTAGTACAGAGCGCAAAGTAACAGAATGAACAGCATACTGTAAGCACAACACGTACAAAATGCAAAGTAACAGAATGAACAGCATACTGTAAGCACAACTAGTACAGAGCGCAACGTAACAGAATGAACAGCATACTGTAAGCACAACACGTACAGAGCTCAAAGTAACAGAATGAACAGCACACTGTAAGCACAACTAGTACAGAGCGCAAAGTAACAGAATGAACAGCATACTGTAAGCACAACTAGTACAGAGCGCAAAGTAACAGAATGAACAGCACACTGTAAGCACAACTAGTACAGAGCGCAAAGTAACAGAATGAACAGCATACTGTAAGCACAACTAGTACAGAGCACAAAGTAACAGAATGAACAGCACACTCTAAGCACAACACGTACAGAGCGCAAAGTATCAGAATGAACAGCATACCGTAAGCACAACTAGTACAGAGCACAAAGTATCAGAATGAACAGCATACTGTAAGTAAAACTAGTACAGAGCGCGGAAGTAACAGAATGAACAGCACACTGTAAGCACAACACGTACAGAGCGCAAAGTAACAGAATGAACAGCATACTGTAAGCACAACTAGTACAGAGCGCAAAGTAACAGAATGAACAGCACACTGTAAGCACAACTAGTACAGAGCGCAAAGTAACAGAATGAACAGCACACTGTATGCACAACACGTACAGAGCACAAAGTAACAGAATGAACAGCATACTGTAAGCACTACACGTACAGAGCGCAAAGTAACAGAATGAACAGCATACTGTAAGCACAACTAGTACAGAGCACAAAGTAACAGAATGAACAGCACACTGTGAGCACAACACGTACAGAGCTCAAAGTAACAGAATGAACAGCACACTGTATACACAACACGTACAGAGCTCAAAGTAACAGAATGAAAAGCATACTGTAAGCACTACACGTACAGAGCGCAAAATAACAGAATGAACAGCATACTGTAAGCACAACTAGTACAGAGCACAAAGTAACAGAATGAACAGCACACTGTAAGCACAACTAGTAGAGAGCGCAAAGTAACAGAATGAACAGCATACTGTAAGCACAACACGTACAGAATGCAAAGTAACAGAATGAACAGCATACTGTAAGCACAACTAGTACAGAGCGCAAAGTAACAGAATGAACAGCATACTGTAAGCACAACTAGTACAGAGCGCAAAGTAACAGAATGAACAGCATACTGTAAGCACAACTAGTACAGAGCACAAAGTAACAGAATGAACAGCACACTATAAGCACAACTAGTACAGAGCACAAAGTAACAGAATGAACAGCATACTGTAAGCACAACACGTACAGAATGCAAAGTAACAGAATGAACAGCATACTGTAAGCACAACTAGTACAGAGCGCAACGTAACAGAATGAACAGCATACTGTAAGCACAACACGTACAGAGCGCAAAGTAACAGAATGAACAGCACACTGTAAGCACAACTAGTACAGAGCGCAAAGTAACAGAATGAACAGCATACTGTAAGCACAACTAGTACAGAGCGCAAAGTAACAGAATGAACAGCACACTGTAAGCACAACTAGTACAGAGCGCAAAGTAACAGAATGAACAGCATACTGTAAGCACAACTAGTACAGAGCACAAAGTAACAGAATGAACAGCACACTCTAAGCACAACACGTACAGAGCGCAAAGTATCAGAATGAACAGCATACCGTAAGCACAACTAATACAGAGCACAAAGTATCAGAATGAACAGCATACTGTAAGTAAAACTAGTACAGAGCGCGGAAGTAACAGAATGAACAGCACACTGTAAGCACAACACGTACAGAGCGCAAAGTAACAGAATGAACGGCACACTGTATGCACAACACGTACAGAGCGCAAAGTAACAAAATGAACAGCATACTGTAAGCACTACACGTACAGAGCGCAAAGTAACAGAATGAACAGCATACTGTAAGCACAACTAGTACAGAGTGCAACGTAACAGAATGAACAGCATACTGTAAGCACAATACGTACAGAGCGCAAAGTAACAGAATGAACAGCACACTGTAAGCACAACTAGTACCAGAATGAACAGCATACTGTAAGCACAACTAGTACAGAGCGCAAAGTAACAGAATGAACAGCACACTGTAAGCACAACTAGTACAGAGCACAAAGTAACAGAATGAACAGCACACTGTAAGCACAACACGTACAGAGCACAAAGTAACAGAATGAACAGCACACTGTAAGCACAACTAGTACAGAGCGCAAAGTAACAGAATGAACAGCATACTGTAAGCACAACACGTACAGAATGCAAAGTAACAGAATGAACAGCATACTGTAAGCACAACTAGTACAGAGCGCAATGTAACAGAATGAACAGCATACTGTTAGCACAACACGTACAGAGCGCAAAGTATCAGAATGAACAGCATACTGTAAGCACAACTAGTACAGAGCGCAAAGTAACAGAATGAACAGCATACTGTAAGCACAACTAGTACAGAGCACAAAGTAACAGACTGAACAGCACACTGTAAGCACAACTAGTACAGAGCACAAAGTAACAGAATGAACAGCACACTGTAAGCACAACACGTACAGAGCACAAAGTAACAGAATGAACAGCACACTGTAAGCACAACTAGTACAGAGCGCAAAGTAACAGAATGAACAGCATACTGTAAGCACAACACGTACAGAATGCAAAGTAACAGAATGAACAGCATACTGTAAGCACAACTAGTACAGAGCGCAACGTAACAGAATGAACAGCATACTGTAAGCACAACACGTACAGAGCGCAAAGTAACAGAATGAACAGCACACTGTAAGCACAACTAGTACAGAGCGCAAAGTAACAGAATGAACAGCATACTGTAAGCACAACTAGTACAGAGCGCAAAGTAACAGAATGAACAGCACACTGTAAGCACAACTAGTACAGAGCGCAAAGTAACAGAATGAACAGCATACTGTAAGCACAACTAGTACAGAGCACAAAGTAACAGAATGAACAGCACACTCTAAGCACAACACGTACAGAGCGCAAAGTATCAGAATGAACAGCATACCGTAAGCACAACTAGTACAGAGCACAAAGTATCAGAATGAACAGCATACTGTAAGTAAAACTAGTACAGAGCGCGGAAGTAACAGAATGAACAGCACACTGTAAGCACAACACGTACAGAGCGCAAAGTAACAGAATGAACAGCATACTGTAAGCACAACTAGTACAGAGCGCAAAGTAACAGAATGAACAGCACACTGTAAGCACAACTAGTACAGAGCGCAAAGTAACAGAATGAACAGCACACTGTATGCACAACACGTACAGAGCACAAAGTAACAGAATGAACAGCATACTGTAAGCACTACACGTACAGAGCGCAAAGTAACAGAATGAACAGCATACTGTAAGCACAACTAGTACAGAGCACAAAGTAACAGAATGAACAGCACACTGTGAGCACAACACGTACAGAGCTCAAAGTAACAGAATGAACAGCACACTGTATACACAACACGTACAGAGCTCAAAGTAACAGAATGAACAGCATACTGTAAGCACTACACGTACAGAGCGCAAAATAACAGAATGAACAGCATACTGTAAGCACAACTAGTACAGAGCACAAAGTAACAGAATGAACAGCACACTGTAAGCACAACTAGTAGAGAGCGCAAAGTAACAGAATGAACAGCATACTGTAAGCACAACACGTACAGAATGCAAAGTAACAGAATGAACAGCATACTGTAAGCACAACTAGTACAGAGCGCAAAGTAACAGAATGAACAGCATACTGTAAGCACAACTAGTACAGAGCGCAAAGTAACAGAATGAACAGCATACTGTAAGCACAACTAGTACAGAGCACAAAGTAACAGAATGAACAGCACACTGTAAGCACAACTAGTACAGAGCACAAAGTAACAGAATGAACAGCACACTGTAAGCACAACACGTACAGAGCACAAAGTAACAGAATGAACAGCACACTGTAAGCACAACTAGTACAGAGCGCAAAGTAACAGAATGAACAGCATACTGTAAGCACAACACGTACAGAATGCAAAGTAACAGAATGAACAGCATACTGTAAGCACAACTAGTACAGAGCGCAACGTAACAGAATGAACAGCATACTGTAAGCACAACACGTACAGAGCGCAAAGTAACAGAATGAACAGCACACTGTAAGCACAACTAGTACAGAGCGCAAAGTAACAGAATGAACAGCATACTGTAAGCACAACTAGTACAGAGCGCAAAGTAACAGAATGAACAGCACACTGTAAGCACAACTAGTACAGAGCGCAAAGTAACAGAATGAACAGCATACTGTAAGCACAACTAGTACAGAGCACAAAGTAACAGAATGAACAGCACACTCTAAGCACAACACGTACAGAGCGCAAAGTATCAGAATGAACAGCATACCGTAAGCACAACTAGTACAGAGCACAAAGTATCAGAATGAACAGCATACTGTAAGTAAAACTAGTACAGAGCGCGGAAGTAACAGAATGAACAGCACACTGTAAGCACAACACGTACAGAGCGCAAAGTAACAGAATGAACAGCATACTGTAAGCACAACTAGTACAGAGCGCAAAGTAACAGAATGAACAGCATACTGTAAGCACAACTAGTACAGAGCACAAAGTAACAGAATGAACAGCATACTGTAAGCACAACACGTACAGAGCGCAAAGTAACAGAATGAACGGCACACTGTATGCACAACACGTACAGAGCGCAAAGTAACAAAATGAACAGCATACTGTAAGCACTACACGTACAGAGCGCAAAGTAACAGAATGAACAGCATACTGTAAGCACAACTAGTACAGAGGTGCAACGTAACAGAATGAACAGCATACTGTAAGCACAATACGGTACAGAGCGCTAAAGTAACCAGAATGAACAGCACTACTGTAAGCACAACTAGTACCAGAATGAACAGCATACTGTAAGCACAACTACGTACCAGAGCGCAAAGTACAGAATGAACAGCACACTGTAAGCCACCACACTGTACAGAGCACAAAGTAACAGAATGAACAGCACACTGTAAGCACAACACGTTACAGAGCAGCAAAAGTAACAGAATGAACAGCACACTGTAAGCACAACTAGTACACAGAGCGCAAAGTAACAGAATGAACAGCATACTGTAACGCACAACTAGGTACAGAGCGCAATGTAACAGAATGAACAGCACACTTAAGCACAACACCGTACAGAATGCAAAGTAACAGAATGAACAGCATACTGTAAGCACAACACGTACAGAGCGCAATGTAACAGAATGAACAGCATACTGTTCAGCACCAACACGTACAGAGCGCAAAGTAACAGAATGAACAGCAACACTGTAAGCACAACTAGTACAGAGCGCAAAGTAAACAGAATGAAACAGCAACGTATGTAAGCACAACTAGTACAGAGCGCAAAGTAACAGAATGAACAGCACACTGTAAGCACAACTAGTACAGAGCCAAAAGTAACAGAATGAACAGCATACTGTACGCACAACTAGTACAGAGCAGCAAAGTAACAGAATGAACAGCAACACTCTAAGCACAACACGTACAGAGCGCAAAGTAACAGATGAACAGCATACCGGTAAGCACAACTAAGTACAGAGCGCAAAGTAACAGAATGAACAGCATACTGTAAGACAACACGTACAGAGCGCAAAGTAACAGAATGAACAGCACTACTGTAAGCACAACTAGTACAGAGCTCAAAGTAACAGAATGAACAGCATACTGTAAGCACTACACGTACAGAGCGCAAAGTAACAGAATGAACAGCACACTGTAAGCACAACTAGTACAGAGCGCAAAGTAACAGAATGAACAGTACACTGTATGCACAACACGTACAGAGCACAAAGTAACAGAATGAACAGCATACTGTAAGCACTACACGTACAGAGCGCAAAGTAACAGAATGAACAGCATACTGTAAGCACAACTAGTACAGAGCACAAAGTAACAGAATGAACAGCACACTGTAAGCACAACACGTACAGAGCTCAAAGTAACAGAATGAACAGCACACTGTATACACAACACGTACAGAGCTCAAAGTAACAGAATGAACAGCATACTGTAAGCACTACACGTACAGAGCGCAAAGTAACAGAATGAACAGCATACTGTAAGCACAACTAGTACAGAGCACAAAGTAACAGAATGAACAGCACACTGTAAGCACAACTAGTAGAGAGCGCAAAGTAACAGAATGAACAGCATACTGTAAACACAACACGTACAGAATGCAAAGTAACAGAATGAACAGCATACTGTAAGCACAACTAGTACAGAGCGCAAAGTAACAGAATGAACAGCATACTGTAAGCACTACACGTACAGAGCGCAAAGTAACAGAATGAACAGCATACTGTAAGCACAACTAGTACAGAGCACAAAGTAACAGAATGAACAGCACACTGTAAGCACAACTAGTACAGAGCACAAAGTAACAGAATGAACAGCACACTGTAAGCAAACACGTACAGAGCACAAGTAACAGAATGAACAGCACACTGTAAGCACAACTAGTACAGAGCGCAAAGTAACAGAATGAACAGCATACTGTAAGCACAACACGTACAGAATGCAAAGTAACAGAATAAACAGCATACTGTAAGCACAACTAGTACAGAGCGCAACGTAACAGAATGAACAGCATACTGTAAGCACAACACGTACAGAGCGCAAAGTAACAGAATGAACAGCACACTGTAAGCACAACTAGTACAGAGCGCAAAGTAACAGAATGAACAGCATACTGTAAGCACAACTAGTACAGAGCGCAAAGTAACAGAATGAACAGCACACTGTAAGCACAACTAGTACAGTGCGCAAAGTAACAGAATGAACAGCATACTGTAAGCACAACTAGTACAGAGCGCAAAGTAACAGAATGAACAGCACACTCTAAGCACAACACGTACAGAGCGCAAAGTATCAGAATGAACAGCATACCGTAAGCACAACTAGTACAGAGCACAAAGTAACAGAATGAACAGCATACTGTAAGTAAAACTAGTACAGAGCGCGGAAGTAACAGAATGAACAGCACACTGTAAGCACAACACGTACAGAGCGCAAAGTAACAGAATGAACAGCATACTGTAAGCACAACTAGTACAGAGCGCAAAGTAACAGAATGAACAGCATACTGTAAGCACAACTAGTACAGAGCACAAAGTAACAGAATGAACAGCATACTGTAAACACAACACGTACAGAGCGCAAAGTAACAGAATGAACAGCACACTGTAAGCACAACTAGTACAGTGCGCAAAGTAACAAAATGAACAGCATACTGTAAGCACTACACGTACAGAGCGCAAAGTAACAGAATGAACAGCATACTGTAAGCACAACTAGTAAAGAGCACAAAGTACAGAATGAACAGCATACTGTAAGCACAACAGTACAGAGCGCAAAGTAACAGAATGAACAGCACACTGTAAGCACAACTAGTACAGTGCGCAAAGTAACAGAATGAACAGCACACTGTATGCACAACACGTACAGAGCACAAAGTAACAGAATGAACAGCATACTGTAAGCACTACACGTACAGAGCGCAAAGTAACAGAATGAACAGCATACTGTAAGCACAACTAGTACAGAGCACAAAGTAACAGAATGAACAGCACACTGTAAGCACAACACGTACAGAGCTCAAAGTAACAGAATGAACAGCACACTGTATACACAACACGTACAGAGCTCAAAGTAACAGAATGAACAGCATACTGTAAGCACTACACGTACAGAGCGCAAAGTAACAGAATGAACAGCATACTGTAAGCACAACTAGTACAGAGCACAAAGTAACAGAATGAACAGCACACTGTAAGCACAACTAGTACAGAGCGCAAAGTAACAGAATGAACAGCATACTGTAAGCACAACTAGTACAGAGCACAAAGTAACAGAATGAACAGCACACTGTAAGCACAACTAGTACAGAGGCAAAGTAACAGAATGAACAGATACTGTAAGCACAACACGTACAGAATGCAAAGTAACAGAATGAACAGCATACTGTAAGCACAACTAGTACAGAGCGCAAAGTAACAGAATGAACAGCATACTGTAAGCACAACTAGTACAGAGCGCAAAGTAACAGAATGAACAGCATACTGTAAGCACAACTAGTACAGAGCACAAAGTAACAGAATGAACAGCATACTGTAAGCACAACTAGTACCGAGCACAAAGTAAACAGAATGAACAGCATACTGTAAGCACAACACGTACAGAGCGCAAAGTAACAGAATGAACAGCATACTGTAAGCACAACTAGTACAGAGCACAAAGTAACAGAATGAACAGCATACTGTAAGCACAACTAGTACAGAGCTCAAAGTAACAGAATGAACAGCATACTGTAAGCACAACTAGTACAGAGCTGCAAAGTAACAGAATGAACAGCATACTGTAAGCACAACACGTACAGATCTCAAAGTAACAGAATGAACAGCATACTGTAAGCACAACTAGTACAGAGCGCAAAGTAACAGAATGAACAGCATACTGTAAGCACAACACGTACAGAGCGCAAAGTAACAGAATGAACAGCATACTGTAAGCACAACTAGTACAGAGCACAAAGTAACAGAATGAACAGCATACTGTAAGCTAAAACTAGTACAGAGCACGGAAAGTAACAGAATGAACAGCACACTGTAAGCACAACACGTACAGAGCGCAAAGTAACAGAATGAACAGCAAACTGTAAGCACAACTAGTACAGAGCGCAAAGTAACAGAATGAACAGCATACTGTAAGCACAACTAGTACAGAGCACAAAGTAACAGAATGAACAGCATACTGTAAACACAACACGTACAGAGCGCAAAGTAACAGAATGAACAGCACACTGTATGCACAACACGTACAGAGCGCAAAGTAACAAAATGAACAGCATACTGTAAGCACTACACGTACAGAGCGCAAAGTAACAGAATGAACAGCATACTGTAAGCACAACTAGTAAAGAGCACAAAGTAACAGAATGAACAGCATACTGTAAGCACAACACGTACAGAGCGCAAAGTAACAGAATGAACAGCACACTGTAAGCACAACTAGTACAGTGCGCAAAGTAACAGAATGAACAGCACACTGTATGCACAACACGTGCAGAGCACAAAGTAACAGAATGAACAGCATACTGTAAGCACTACACGTACAGAGCGCAAAGTAACAGAATGAACAGCATACTGTAAGCACAACTAGTACAGAGCACAAAGTAACAGAATGAACAGCACACTGTAAGCACAACACGTACAGAGCTCAAAGTAACAGAATGAACAGCACACTGTATACACAACACGTACAGAGCTCAAAGTAACAGAATGAACAGCATACTGTAAGCAGTACACGTACAGAGCGCAAAGTAACAGAATGAACAGCATACTGTAAGCACAACTAGTACAGAGCACAAAGTAACAGAATGAACAGCACACTGTAAGCACAACTAGTACAGAGCGCAAAGTAACAGAATGAACAGCATACTGTAAGCACAACACGTACAGAATGCAAAGTAAAAGAATGAACAGCATACTGTAAGCACAACTAGTACAGAGCGCAAAGTAACAGAATGAACAGCATACTGTAAGCACAACTAGTACAGAGCGCAAAGTAACAGAATGAACAGCATACTGTAAGCACAACTAGTACAGAGCACAAAGTAACAGAATGAACAGCATACTGTAAGCACAACTAGTACAGAGCACAAAGTAACAGAATGAACAGCATACTGTAAGCACAACACGTACAGAGCGCAAAGTAACAGAATGAACAGCATACTGTAAGCACAACTAGTACAGAGCACATAGTAACAGAATGAACAGCACACTGTAAGCACAACTAGTACAGAGCACAAAGTAACAGAATGAACAGCATACTGTAAGCACAACTAGTACAGAGCGCAAAGTAACAGAATGAACAGCACACTGTAAGCACAACACGTACAGAGCGCAAAAGTAACAGAATGAACAGCATACTGTAAGCACAACACGTACAAGATCGCAAAGTAACAGAATGAACAGCATACTGTAAGCACAACTAGTACAGAGCAGCAAAAGTAACAGAATGAACAGCATACTGTAAGCACAACTAGTACAGAGCGCAAAGTAACAGAATGAACAGCATACTGTAAGCACAACTAGTACAGAGCTCAAAGTAACAGAATGAACAGCACACTGTAAGCACAAACTAGTACAGAGCAGCAAAGTAACAGAATGAACAGCATACTGTAAGCACAACTACGTACAGAGCGCAAAGTAACAGAATGAACAGCATACTGTAAGCACAACTAGTACAGAGCACAAAGTAACAGAATGAACAGCACACTGTAAGCACAACACGTACAGAGCGCAAAGTAACAGAATGAACAGCATACTGTAAGCACAACACGTACAGAGCGCAAAGTAACAGAATGAACAGCATACTGTAAGCACAACTAGTACAGAGCGCAAAGTAACAGAATGAACAGCACACTGTAAGCACAACACGTACAGAGCGCAAAGTAACAGAATGAACAGCATACTGTAAGCACAACACGTACAGAATGCAAAGTAACAGAATGAACAGCATACTGTAAGCACAACTAGTACAGAGCGCAACGTAACAGAATGAACAGCATACTGTAAGCACAACACGTACAGAGCGCAAAGTAACAGAATGAACAGCACACTGTAAGCACAACTAGTACAGAGCGCAAAGTAACAGAATGAACAGCACACTGTATGCACAACACGTACAGAGCACAAAGTAACAGAATGAACAGCATACTGTAAGCACTACACGTACAGAGCGCAAAGTAACAGAAATGAACAGCATACTGTAAGCACAAACTAGTACAGAGCACAAAGTAACAGAATGAAACAGCACACTGTAAGCCAACACGTACAGAGCTCAAAGTAACAGAATGAACAGCACACTGTATACACAACACGCTACAGAGCTCCAAAGTAACAGAATGAACAGCATACTGTAAGCACTACACGTACAGAGCGCAAAGTAACAGAATGAACAGCATACTGTAAGCACAACTAGTACAGAGCACAAAGTAACAGAATGAACAGCACACTGTAAGCACAACTAGTACAGAGCGCAAAGTAACAGAATGAAACAGCATACTGTAACGCACAACACGTACAGAATGCAAAGTAACAGAATGAACAGCATACTGTAAGCACAACTAGTACAGAGCGCAAAGTAACAGAATGAACAGCATACTGTAAGCACAACTAGTACAGAGCGCAAAGTAACAGAATGAACAGCATACTGTAAGCACAACTAGGACAGAGCACAAAGTAACAGAATGAACAGCCACACTGTAAGCACAACTAGTACAGAGCACAAAAGTAAACAGAATGAACAGCACACCTGTAAGCACAACATGTATAGAGCACAAAGTAACAGAATGAACAGCACACTGTAAGCACAACTAGTACAGAGCGCAAATAGTAACAGAATGAACAGCATACTGTAAGCACAACACGTACAGAATGCAAAGTAACAGAATGAACAGCATACTGTAAGCACAACTAGTACAGAGTGCAACGTAACAGAATGAACAGGCATACTGTAAGCACAACACGTACAGAGCGCAAAGTAACCGAATGAACAGCACACTGTAAGCACAACTAGTACAGAGCGCAAAGTAACAGAATGAACAGCATACTGTAAGCACAACAAGTACAGAGCGCAAAAGTAACCGTATGAACAGCACACTGTAAGCACAACTAGTACAGAGCGCAAAGTAACAGAATGAACAGCATACTGTAAGCACAACTAGTACAGAGCGCAAAGTAACAGAATTAACAGCACACTCTAAGCACAACACGTACAGAGCGCAAAGTAACAGAATGAACAGCATACTGTAAGCACAACTAGTACAGAGCACAAAGTAACAGAATGAACAGCACACTGTAAGCACAACACGTACAGAGCTCAAAGTAACAGAATGAACAGCACACTGTATACACAACACGTACAGAGCTCAAAGTAACAGAATGAACAGCATACTGTAAGCACTACACGTACAGAGCGCAAAGTAACAGAATGAACAGCATACTGTAAGCACAACTAGTACAGAGCACAAAGTAACAGAATGAACAGCACACTGTAAGCACAACTAGTACAGAGCGCAAAGTAACAGAATGAACAGCATACTGTAAGCACAACACGTACAGAATGCAAAGTAACAGAATGAACAGCATACTGTAAGCACAACTAGTACAGAGCGCAAAGTAACAGAATGAACAGCATACTGTAAGCACAACTAGTACAGAGCGCAAAGTAACAGAATGAACAGCATACTGTAAGCACAACTAGTACAGAGCACAAAGTAACAGAATGAACAGCACACTGTAAGCACAACTAGTACAGAGCACAAAGTAACAGAATGAACAGCACACTGTAAGCACAACATGTATAGAGCACAAAGTAACAAAATGAACAGCACACTGTAAGCACAACTAGTACAGAGCGCAAAGTAACAGAATGAACAGCATACTGTAAGCACAACACGTACAGAATGCAAAGTAACAGAATGAACAGCATACTGTAAGCACAACTAGTACAGAGTGCAACGTAACAGAATGAACAGCATACTGTAAGCACAACACGTACAGAGCGCAAAGTAACAGAATGAACAGCACACTGTAAGCACAACTAGTACAGAGCGCAAAGTAACAGAATGAACAGCATACTGTAAGCACAACTAGTACAGAGCGCAAAGTAACCGAATGAACAGCACACTGTAAGCACAACTAGTACAGAGCGCAAAGTAACAGAATGAACAGCATACTGTAAGCACAACTAGTACAGAGCGCAAAGTAACAGAATGAACAGCACACTCTAAGCACAACACGTACAGAGCGCAAAGTATCAGAATGAACAGCATACCATAAGCACAACTAGTACAGAGCACAAAGTAACAGAATGAACAGCATACTGTAAGTAAAACTAGTACAGAGCGCGGAAGTAAAAGAATGAACAGCACACTGTAAGCACAACACGTACAGAGCGCAAAGTAACAGAATGAACAGCATACTGTAAGCACAACACGTACAGAGCGCAAAGTAACAGAATGAACAGCACACTGTAAGCACAACTAGTACAGAGCGCAAAGTAACAGAATGAACAGCATACTGTAAGCACAACTAGTACAGAGCGCAAAGTAACCGAATGAACAGCACACTGTAAGCACAACTAGTACAGAGCGCAAAGTAACAGAATGAACAGCATACTGTAAGCACAACTAGTACAGAGCGCAAAGTAACAGAATGAACAGCACACTCTAAGCACAACACGTACAGAGCGCAAAGTATCAGAATGAACAGCATACCATAAGCACAACTAGTACAGAGCACAAAGTAACAGAATGAACAGCATACTGTAAGTAAAACTAGTACAGAGCGCGGAAGTAAAAGAATGAACAGCACACTGTAAGCACAACACGTACAGAGCGCAAAGTAACAGAATGAACAGCACACTGTAAGCACAACTAGTACAGAGCGCAAAGTAACAGAATGAACAGCATACTGTAAGCACAACTAGTACAGAGCGCAAAGTAACAGAATGAACAGCATACTGTAAGCACAACTAGTACAGAGCACAAAGTAACAGAATGAACAGCACAGTGTAAGCACAACTAGTACAGAGCACAAAGTAACAGAATGAACAGCACACTGTAAGCACAACACGTACAGAGCACAAAGTAACAGAATGAACAGCACACTGTAAGCACAACTAGTACAGAGCGCAAAGTAACAGAATGAACAGCATACTGTAAGCACAACACGTACAGAATGCAAAGTAACAGAATAAACAGCATACTGTAAGCACAACTAGTACAGAGCGCAACGTAACAGAATGAACAGCATACTGTAAGCACAACACGTACAGAGCGCAAAGTAACAGAATGAACAGCACACTGTAAGCACAACTAGTACAGAGCGCAAAGTAACAGAATGAACAGCATACTGTAAGCACAACTAGTACAGAGCGCAAAGTAACAGAATGAACAGCACACTGTAAGCACAACTAGTACAGTGCGCAAAGTAACAGAATGAACAGCATACTGTAAGCACAACTAGTACAGAGCGCAAAGTAACAGAATGAACAGCACACTCTAAGCACAACACGTACAGAGCGCAAAGTATCAGAATGAACAGCATACCGTAAGCACAACTAGTACAGAGCACAAAGTAACAGAATGAACAGCATTCTGTAAGTAAAACTAGTACAGAGCGCGGAAGTAACAGAATGAACAGCACACTGTAAGCACAACACGTACAGAGCGCAAAGTAACAGAATGAACAGCATACTGTAAGCACAACTAGTACAGAGCGCAAAGTAACAGAATGAACAGCATACTGTAAGCACAACTAGTACAGAGCACAAAGTAACAGAATGAACAGCATACTGTAAACACAACACGTACAGAGCGCAAAGTAACAGAATGAACAGCACACTGTATGCACAACACGTACAGAGCGCAAAGTAACAAAATGAACAGCATACTGTAAGCACTACACGTACAGAGCGCAAAGTAACAGAATGAACAGCATACTGTAAGCACAACTAGTAAAGAGCACAAAGTAACAGAAAGACAGTGGAGGGCAGCATAGCCCAGAACGAACATAAGAATTAAGGCCCTTAGGAGTGAGCTGCTGGAAGTGGCAACAATGTTGCATTTGTGTGGGTGGGGATAGGGCTCACCTTTAAGAAGCCAAGCTACAGGCCCCAAATCCTCTTTCCAGCTTGTCTTCACAGCTTGCAGGATCACAGCATCTTCATTCTCTGGTTAAGCAGTCTGCTGCAGCATGGGCTGTTTTTTCAAAGTCTTCCAGAGCACCTGTGAAGAGTGATGTGTTGGAGGAGTTACTGATCGGAGTCCCACCATCTCCGGTGAGTCGTACCCCGATCTTTCCCCCCTTTTCTCTGTAATTTAATGGGGAAGTCAGGGAGGGATCTGGGTGCCCTATTGGTGTTTGACCTGGCACTCTCCAGTTAATAGATTATTTCCCAGGTAGGCCCATCTTCCCCCTCTCTCCCTCCCGGTCAGTTAGTGGTTGGGCCTGGGGGCCGGGTAACCTCTTCCCCCCCCTTAATCATTTCCACATACCCCTGATGCGCGTCTCTAGGGTGGATCGTTGGCTGGAGTGAGTGTGAGCATTCATACTTACCTCCGCCATCGGTTACGGTGTCCACGAAGCCCAGGCCTGCAGCGGTCGCGCTCTTGCAGGGCTTGTGGCGGCGGTCCCCCTTTAGCGGTCGCGACTTCCGGCGGTTCTTCCCCTCCTCCTGGTCGTCGGATGGCTTCGGGCGAGTCTTCGGCCATGCGGGCGGCGGCATCCATCATTGACGGCGTCTCTTCCGGTCTCGGCGCTTCCGGTGACGTCACTTCCGGTGACGTCACTTCCGGAACCGCCATTTGAGATCCGGTAGCCAAGCGGGTGGGATCGTCTCCTCCTCCGGGGTCCCAGGTAAGAGAGGAGTGCCTGGGGGGGGGGGACGAGGCCCGCTGGGGGGGGGTGCGCAGCGAGGCTCAGTGGCTCTGCGCTCGCTGGCAGATAAATTGCTTGCAATGTCTGGGGAGTATGATGTGGAAAGCATGGGAGAATTTGCAGGCCAGAGGCTGTGGTTTCAGGCGCTGAGAAAGGGCATTTATGAGCAGGCCGCAGGCCTGACTGGGGGTTTCTTTGTTTATCAACAGATTGTTTAGATAGTCAGCCTTTTCTTTGCAGTCAGTCAGTGGCGCAAGGCCTGACTGTTAGTGGCCAATTGAGGCCTAGCAGGAATTACGCCGTGTTATGTTGCGGTGCATGAGAGGCCCATCACATAGGGCACGCAGGAGTTCACCTGGGGTACCCCCTCCCCTGTGGGATGCATTTGGGGTAACAATTAACGTTTCGGCCAGGAAGGGCCCAGATGTTTTTCTCTTAGTTTCTGCTCAGCATGGAGATAGCACAGAACAGGGCTTCTCTAGTCAGGTGTAGTGGCGAATGCAGTGTCTGCATCACAAGAGAGTGGCAAGTCTGAGTGTATGGAACAGTGTGTGGCGCATTGCGCAATGTTCTGGGCGAGGGGGACTAGATTCTACTGTGGCTGGGGGGGTCCTTGTCCTCTCCCCGTGGTACTCCTCTCTTGCATTTCTCATTTCAGGCCAAGGAGGAGCACAGCCGGGAGTAACCTTCAATCTCCTTGGATCCTTTGCCGTGCAGCGCCCCTGGGAGCTGGAGAGCATGGAATCGCAAGAAGTGGTGTATCTCATGGAGCCACAGAATGCTTGGGTGCCGATGCAGTACAGTCCAGGTGTTCGTGGCAAGGAAGAGTACAGCGCCCCTCTTGGAACTGGTGAGACCATTTTATCTTTCGGGCATAGGGGCTTTAGTTCATCTTCGGATGATTTTGGGTCTGAGTGAGTGATAGGTCCCTGGGGTCGGAGGCTAAAGAGCAGAAGGGAATGTATAAAATTGATGACGTGGGTAGTCAAGCTGCGTAAGGCCATGGGTCCTCCCCCTCTCCCCTTGTTTCTCTCGCTAGAACCCTGTGTTCATTGCAGACACCTCCTGCGCAGCGGGGGGTGGCTGTCCCTGGGGCGACAGATGGACTTACAACGGCCATGTATGGGGACGAGCACAAGCAGCCCTCATTAAGCCTTCTCGAGCATCTGAAGTCCAAATTTGTTAGACGCATTCAAGAGGGTAAATATGGCATAGGTTTGAACTTCCGGCCAAGGTCTATCACCGGGAAGAAATGGCGGTGTTACATCGCTAAACTTCCCGATCGGGCTCTGAATATCCTCAAATATCAAGATGCCATCTAAACCGTTTGCGAGCGGTTTCGGGAACGGGCATAGCGGGATTATGGCGTCGCGTTCAGCGATAGATGGTTGGTAATCCCCTCCTAAATTTGGCGACGTAGATTTGTGGTTAGGGGCATAGTTCGGGCCCGAAAAAGCCTTTTTTGCCCGGGCAGGTCTCTGCTGGGTCCCCTGGCAATTGCGCACCTTAGCGCTCTCAGCGGCGTTCCACAGGTATTTCCTGCGCAGTTCCAGAATAAGCTCTGCCCCAAAGGGCCGGCGTGTGTTTTGCCACGTGAGTAAGCACCGCGGGGTGGCCACTCCAGTTGGAGTGTAACAGATCCCACGATGCAGGCCGGTCGCGAGAGCAGCCTAGTTCCAGTTTCAAACCTTTCACTGCCGGAAAGGGTGGCCACCCCACTGAGGGTAGCCGCAATTGGTAGCCGTAATTCGGATAGGAGGGTGGCTGCCTTGCTAGGCGGCGGCCTCCTTCAGGGATTCATTATCCCCTTCAGCTTCGCGGTATAGGGTTTACGAAATCGGCATACTAATTTCCTAGCGTTGCGAGGAAAAGAGGGACAAGGAGATTGCTGTGGGCCGCAGGGCTGGCTCATTTGTGGAGATTACGATTCGAGGATTGGTTCCTCTCTCCTCTTGGCGTTGTTCCTAAGAAGGAGCCGGGTAAGTCCCGGCTCATCCAGCACCTTACCTTCCCTAGAGGGAGGTCGGGCAGCAACGCTATTTCCCCTGAGCCAGTTCGGTTTACTACCAGTCCTTTGATGACGCGTTATCACTGGTATGGAGGGCAAACCTGGTTGTGGTATCAGCATTTCGGATGCTTCCCATTCATCCCTCCTCCTTACACTCTGGGATGTTGGCGTGAGGGCAAGTATTTCGTGGACAAAAGCTTGCCTATGAGCTGTTCTATATCATGTGCTCATTTTGAAGCCTTCAGAGCTTCTTGCACTGGGCCATCTCAGTGATTGCTGTTTTTGATGGCCGGCACATTGCCTGGACGATGTCCAGCTGTTTGGATATGCTGGATACGCTGTGTGTGCTTTCCTGATGAAAGTGATTCGATTTTTGCTGGCCAGAATGGGTGTCCCTCTGGCGGAGGGTTAGACCCAGTGCCTTTGCACGTGCCTTACCTTTTTGGGTATCAAGATTGACTCTTCGTTAATGCAGTGTCCTTTGCTACAAGATATGATTGCCCGTATGGTTGGTAAGGTTCGGGAAATCGGGTCCTTTGTTGGTTCCATGAAGGATCTCCAGACCATGTTGGTTCTTCTGAATTTCGCCGGTAGGATTATTCCTATAAGCAGAAATTTTATTCGGCGGCTCAGAGGGCGTTGTGCGGCGAGCGGTCACAAGCGAGTGAGTTTTGTGTAATGGCAGAAATGTCGATGACTTGGCAGTATGGGGACAATTCTGGAACCATTTTTTAATGAGATCTGCTCATGGTCGAAGTTTGTTCCTTCCAACATGGTAATTCAGTTGTTACTGATGCGGCAGGGTCTCACGGGTGGGGGGCCTTCTTGTCCGGTCACTGGAGTGCCGTCCCATGGCCTCGGTCATGGGTTCTGAGGGGCTTGTTAAGAAGTTTAGCCTGTTAGAGCTCCCCCCCCCATTATTAGTGCCTTTGAGGTTTTGCGTGAGCAGCTAAGGGATCAGGAGGTTGTGTTCTGGATGGATAACAAGAGCGTCATGTTGCTGTTAACATGCTCTCGTGGGGATCTCCCGCGGTAGTGCGGTACCCTCGCATGCTGGTGCTGAAGTGTCTGCACCCGGTGTACAGAATAGAATTGCTGATGCGCTCTTTCGTTTCAATGGAAAGCATTCTATGCGTTGGCTCCTCAGGCGAACATTAACGGAGTAGTTTGTTCCTATTATTTATGGCAGGTAGCGCCGGTGGGTGATCTTTGATTGCCATGATCTGTTCTTCGCTGGCCCTCTCTACTTGGACCGCTTAGGTGAAGCATTGGTCTAAATAGATCACCTTCTGTGATAGGACGAGTCGGCCATCTTGAGGTGTTGTCCAATGGGGTCTTTAGGGACGGATCAACGAGCTTAAAGGTAATGGGGTTTTTCTAGAGGGTAAGTCGGATCTCGGCTGACTGCCGTGTCCTTCTTCTGTAAATTTATGGCCTCTCGGCTCTTCAAGAACCTTCCTGGTCGGGCAGGTGTTGAGGGACTGGGGGGCGTATGGTACCCAGAGCAAGGGATGTTAGGGAGCCCGTTACCATCAAGAGATTGGTTCCTGTGTTGAACCGTGCCTGTGGTGGGTTCTCATGATGACAAGGGTACCCGTTCTCCGCTGCCTTTGGGCTGGTTTTTTCATGGGGCACTTAGGGTGGTTCAAGCCCGGGGGTCTGTAGGCCTCCTCATGTCAAGAACGACGAGTCATCTGATCTAATTTTCCTCTCCAGATCAAAGACAGACCAAGAAGGGAAAGGAGGTGGACGTCTTAACCCTCCACGTGGGCTCATTTTGTTGCCCAGCCAGGTTGCTTAGGACCTATATGGACGTGATCCGGAGGGTCCATTACAATTTCTGGTTCACGAGGCCGGTTCCCTGTTGACCAGATTTCAATGCAGGAGAGGCCTGAGCTGGGCAGCATGGAAAGCGGGCCTTGACCCTAGGGTCATTGCCCCCACTCCTTCAGGGTTGGAGCGTCTACCCCTGCCGCGGGTTTGTGTTGGTCTGCCGACCACATTAGGGCGTTGGGGAGATGGAGGTCTAAGAGATCCATGTTGTATGTTAGGCCATTAACAATATGAATGTTTGTTTTCTCATGTTGCGATGTTCCCAGTTAACTGTTGTTTCTTTACAGGGCCAAGAGATGGTCCACTGAGACTGCTGATCGCGGGTCACTCCTACATTCACTGGGCGGAGCTGAGAGCGGTCGCGAGCCCTGACGGGCAACAACTGGGCCCCCCCCCCCATTGGGTCACTGTTAGATGGCTAGGTCGTAGGGGTTTGAGTTGGAAGGATCTGCCTGGGTTGCTGCACGGGGCATTGCACAGGTGGGACAAACCCCAAGTTATGATCATTCACGCATGTGGTAGTGATATGGGGCTCCTGCCGTGCAAACTGCTCAGTGGGGTGATTCAGTCTGATTTGTACACTTTCCAGACATGGGTTCCAATGTTAAGGGGTGGTCCAATAGCATCCCCAGTATTGAGTGGCGCCATGTGCAGCCCACAGGGTGGCCTTTCAGGTCAGAAAGAAACTGAACAGGGAGGTTAGGATTTTGTCCTAGCGCAGTCAGTAGGGTTTGTTGTGGAACATGGGAACATCACAACGGCTGGGAGAAGCCTCTACAGGAGGGATGGGGTGCACCTCCCTCAGAGGGGCATCGACCTGTTCCTGGTTAATTTGAGGCGTGCTATATTATTATACCTATGTGGGTGGCGGCAAGAGCTGTGCCTGTGGGCTATCTCTTGTGGCGGTTTGTACCACGCCCCGGTTTGCCATTAGAGGTAGAGTGACGGCTGGCCCAGGGGGAGGGTAGTCTCTGCAGGCGCGCGCCTGCGGCACCTCCCCCCATTTGATGTTGCCGAGAACTCCCTAAGTCTGTGCGTGCAGCTAAGCTCCGCTTGTGTAGGCATTCACGGGCGTGGTCCAATTTCCTAGCGGGGGGTACTTACTCTCCTAGCTAGATTGCCGCCACCTGGTTTAAGGTTTGCTGAGTTGCTTCCAGCCGGTTCCTATGTTCTATAATAAATGCGGACCCTACGGGTCTTTATACCCACACCCTGTGTTTGTGTCATTATTCAAGTTATGTATTACCAAAGTCATTTATGGTAAAGTTAAGTTATAAGTTAAGTTATGTGTCAGTCAGTTTTATGACTGGTAAGTTATTACAGCAAGCCAGGAGGATAGGGCATTTAATTACTTAAGACAGTGGAGGGCAGCATAGCCCAGAACGAACATAAGAATTAAGGCCCTTAGGAGTGAGCTGCTGGAAGTGGCAACAATGTTGCATTTGTGTGGGTGGGGATAGGGCTCACCTTTAAGAAGCCAAGCTACAGGCCCCAAATCCTCTTTCCAGCTTGTCTTCACAGCTTCCCTCCCGCCCTCCCTTTCATTGGTAAGGCGGCAATCACTTAGGCTGGACATCACTAGGGTGTTTTTATCAGCAGGGTGTCTGAGGCAGGACGAGGGCTACGCGGCTCGCTTCCTTAAGCCCAAGGACGTTAATTTTTTGACTCCCCAGGTAGTGGCATGTACACGCGCCTAGTCACACCTGGTCCTACTGGTCTGGAGCTTTATAATATCACACCCTGGCTAGGCGGTTTGTACCACGCCCCGGTTTGCCATTAGAGGTAGAGTGACGGCTGGCCCAGGGGGAGGGTAGTCTCTGCAGGCGCGCGCCTGCGGCACCTCCCCCCATTTGATGTTGCCGAGAACTCCCTAAGTCTGTGCGTGCAGCTAAGCTCCGCTTGTGTAGGCATTCACGGGCGTGGTCCAATTTCCTAGCGGGGGGTACTTACTCTCCTAGCTAGATTGCCGCCACCTGGTTTAAGGTTTGCTGAGTTGCTTCCAGCCGGTTCCTATGTTCTATAATAAATGCGGACCCTACGGGTCTTTATACCCACACCCTGTGTTTGTGTCATTATTCAAGTTATGTATTACCAAAGTCATTTATTTTAAAGTTAAGTTATAAGTTAAGTTATGTGTCAGTCAGTTTTATGACTGGTAAGTTATTACAGCAAGCCAGGAGGATAGGGCATTTAATTACTTATGAACAGCATACTGTAAGCACAACACGTACAGAGCGCAAAGTAACAGAATGAACAGCACACTGTAAGCACAACTAGTACAGTGCGCAAAGTAACAGAATGAACAGCACACTGTATGCACAACACGTGCAGAGCACAAAGTAACAGAATGAACAGCATACTGTAAGCACTAAACGTACAGAGCGCAAAGTAACAGAATGAACAGCATACTGTAAGCACAACTAGTACAGAGCACAAAGTAACAGAATGAACAGCACACTGTAAGCACAACACGTACAGAGCTCAAAGTAACAGAATGAACAGCACACTGTATACACAACACGTACAGAGCTCAAAGTAACAGAATGAACAGCATACTGTAAGCACTACACGTACAGAGCGCAAAGTAACAGAATGAACAGCATACTGTAAGCACAACTAGTACAGAGCACAAAGTAACAGAATGAACAGCACACTGTAAGCACAACTAGTACAGAGCACAAAGTAACAGAATGAACAGCATACTGTAAGCACAACTAGTACAGAGCACAAAGTAACAGAATGAACAGCACACTGTAAGCACAACTAGTACAGAGCGCAAAGTAACAGAATGAACAGCATACTGTAAGCACAACACGTACAGAATGCAAAGTAACAGAATGAACAGCATACTGTAAGCACAACTAGTACAGAGCGCAAAGTAACAGAATGAACAGCATACTGTAAGCACAACTAGTACAGAGCGCAAAGTAACAGAATGAACAGCATACTGTAAGCACAACTAGCACAGAGCACAAAGTAACAGAATGAACAGCATACTGTAAGCACAACTAGTACAGAGCACAAAGTAACAGAATGAACAGCATACTGTAAGCACAACACGTACAGAGCGCAAAGTAACAGAATGAACAGCATACTGTAAGCACAACTAGTACAGAGCACAAAGTAACAGAATGAACAGCATACTGTAAGCACAACTAGTACAGAACTCAAAGTAACAGAATGAACAGCATACTGTAAGCACAACACGTACAGAATGCAAAGTAACAGAATGAACAGCATACTGTAAGCACAACACGTAAAGAATGCAAAGTAACAGAATGAACAGCATACTGTAAGCACAACTAGTACAGAGTGCAAAGTAACAGAATGAACAGCATACTGTAAGCACAACTAGTACAGAGCGCAAAGTAACAGAATGAACAGCATACTGTAAGCACAACTAGTACAGAGCACAAAGTAACAGAATGAACAGCATACTGTAAGTAAAACTAGTACAGAGAGCGGAAGTAACAGAATGAACAGCACACTGTAAGCACAACACGTACAGAGCGCAAAGTAACAGAATGAACAGCATACTGTAAGCACAACTAGTACAGAGCGCAAAGTAACAGAATGAACAGCATACTGTAAGCACAACTAGTACAGAGCACAAAGTAACAGAATGAACAGCATACTGTAAACACAACACGTACAGAGCGCAAAGTAACAGAATGAACAGCACACTGTATGCACAACACGTACAGAGCGCAAAGTAACAAAATGAACAGCATACTGTAAGCACTACACGTACAGAGCGCAAAGTAACAGAATGAACAGCATACTGTAAGCACAACTAGTAAAGAGCACAAAGTAACAGAATGAACAGCATACTGTAAGCACAACACGTACAGAGCGCAAAGTAACAGAATGAACAGCACACTGTAAGCACAACTAGTACAGTGCGCAAAGTAACAGAATGAACAGCACACTGTATGCACAACACGTGCAGAGCACAAAGTAACAGAATGAACAGCATACTGTAAGCACTACACGTACAGAGCGCAAAGTAACAGAATGAACAGCATACTGTAAGCACAACTAGTACAGAGCACAAAGTAACAGAATGAACAGCACACTGTAAGCACAACACGTACAGAGCTCAAAGTAACAGAATGAACAGCACACTGTATACACAACACGTACAGAGCTCAAAGTAACAGAATGAACAGCATACTGTAAGCACTACACGTACAGAGCGCAAAGTAACAGAATGAACAGCATACTGTAAGCACAACTAGTACAGAGCACAAAGTAACAGAATGAACAGCACACTGTAAGCACAACTAGTACAGAGCGCAAAGTAACAGAATGAACAGCATACTGTAAGCACAACACGTACAGAATGCAAAGTAAAAGAATGAACAGCATACTGTAAGCACAACTAGTACAGAGCGCAAAGTAACAGAATGAACAGCATACTGTAAGCACAACTAGTACAGAGCGCAAAGTAACAGAATGAACAGCATACTGTAAGCACAACTAGTACAGAGCACAAAGTAACAGAATGAACAGCATACTGTAAGCACAACTAGTACAGAGCACAAAGTAACAGAATGAACAGCATACTGTAAGCACAACACGTACAGAGCGCAAAGTAACAGAATGAACAGCATACTGTAAGCACAACTAGTACAGAGCACAAAGTAACAGAATGAACAGCATACTGTAAGCACAACTAGTACAGAACTCAAAGTAACAGAATGAACAGCATACTGTAAGCACAACTAGTACAGAGCGCAAAGTAACAGAATGAACAGCATACTGTAAGCACAACACGTACAGAATGCAAAGTAACAGAATGAACAGCATACTGTAAGCACAACACGTAAAGAATGCAAAGTAACAGAATGAACAGCATACTGTAAGCACAACTAGTACAGAGTGCAAAGTAACAGAATGAACAGCATACTGTAAGCACAACTAGTACAGAGCGCAAAGTAACAGAATGAACAGCATACTGTAAGCACAACTAGTACAGAGCACAAAGTAACAGAATGAACAGCATACTGTAAGCACAACTAGTACAGAGTGCAAAGTAACAGAATGAACAGCATACTGTAAGCACAACTAGTACAGAGCGCAAAGTAACAGAATGAACAGCATACTGTAAGCACAACTAGTACAGAGCACAAAGTAACAGAATGAACAGCACACTGTAAGCACAACACGTACAGAGCGCAAAGTAACAGAATGAACAGCATACTGTAAGCACAACACGTACAGAGCGCAAAGTAACAGAATGAACAGCATACTGTAAGCACAACTAGTACAGAGCGCAAAGTAACAGAATGAACAGCACACTGTAAGCACAACACGTACAGAGCGCAAAGTAACAGAATGAACAGCATACTGTAAGCACAACACGTACAGAATGCAAAGTAACAGAATGAACAGCATACTGTAAGCACAACTAGTACAGAGCGCAACGTAACAGAATGAACAGCATACTGTAAGCACAACACGTACAGAGCGCAAAGTAACAGAATGAACAGCACACTGTAAGCACAACTAGTACAGAGCGCAAAGTAACAGAATGAACAGCACACTGTATGCACAACACGTACAGAGCACAAAGTAACAGAATGAACAGCATACTGTAAGCACTACACGTACAGAGCGCAAAGTAACAGAATGAACAGCATACTGTAAGCACAACTAGTACAGAGCACAAAGTAACAGAATGAACAGCACACTGTAAGCACAACACGTACAGAGCTCAAAGTAACAGAATGAACAGCACACTGTATACACAACACGTACAGAGCTCAAAGTAACAGAATGAACAGCATACTGTAAGCACTACACGTACAGAGCGCAAAGTAACAGAATGAACAGCATACTGTAAGCACAACTAGTACAGAGCACAAAGTAACAGAATGAACAGCACACTGTAAGCACAACTAGTACAGAGCGCAAAGTAACAGAATGAACAGCATACTGTAAGCACAACACGTACAGAATGCAAAGTAACAGAATGAACAGCATACTGTAAGCACAACTAGTACAGAGCGCAAAGTAACAGAATGAACAGCATACTGTAAGCACAACTAGTACAGAGCGCAAAGTAACAGAATGAACAGCATACTGTAAGCACAACTAGTACAGAGCACAAAGTAACAGAATGAACAGCACACTGTAAGCACAACTAGTACAGAGCACAAAGTAACAGAATGAACAGCACACTGTAAGCACAACATGTATAGAGCACAAAGTAACAGAATGAACAGCACACTGTAAGCACAACTAGTACAGAGCGCAAAGTAACAGAATGAACAGCATACTGTAAGCACAACACGTACAGAATGCAAAGTAACAGAATGAACAGCATACTGTAAGCACAACTAGTACAGAGTGCAACGTAACAGAATGAACAGCATACTGTAAGCACAACACGTACAGAGCGCAAAGTAACAGAATGAACAGCACACTGTAAGCACAACTAGTACAGAGCGCAAAGTAACAGAATGAACAGCATACTGTAAGCACAACTAGTACAGAGCGCAAAGTAACCGAATGAACAGCACACTGTAAGCACAACTAGTACAGAGCGCAAAGTAACAGAATGAACAGCATACTGTAAGCACAACTAGTACAGAGCGCAAAGTAACAGAATTAACAGCACACTCTAAGCACAACACGTACAGAGCGCAAAGTAACAGAATGAACAGCATACTGTAAGCACAACTAGTACAGAGCACAAAGTAACAGAATGAACAGCACACTGTAAGCACAACACGTACAGAGCTCAAAGTAACAGAATGAACAGCACACTGTATACACAACACGTACAGAGCTCAAAGTAACAGAATGAACAGCATACTGTAAGCACTACACGTACAGAGCGCAAAGTAACAGAATGAACAGCATACTGTAAGCACAACTAGTACAGAGCACAAAGTAACAGAATGAACAGCACACTGTAAGCACAACTAGTACAGAGCGCAAAGTAACAGAATGAACAGCATACTGTAAGCACAACACGTACAGAATGCAAAGTAACAGAATGAACAGCATACTGTAAGCACAACTAGTACAGAGCGCAAAGTAACAGAATGAACAGCATACTGTAAGCACAACTAGTACAGAGCGCAAAGTAACAGAATGAACAGCATACTGTAAGCACAACTAGTACAGAGCACAAAGTAACAGAATGAACAGCACACTGTAAGCACAACTAGTACAGAGCACAAAGTAACAGAATGAACAGCACACTGTAAGCACAACATGTATAGAGCACAAAGTAACAGAATGAACAGCACACTGTAAGCACAACTAGTACAGAGCGCAAAGTAACAGAATGAACAGCATACTGTAAGCACAACACGTACAGAATGCAAAGTAACAGAATGAACAGCATACTGTAAGCACAACTAGTACAGAGTGCAACGTAACAGAATGAACAGCATACTGTAAGCACAACACGTACAGAGCGCAAAGTAACAGAATGAACAGCACACTGTAAGCACAACTAGTACAGAGCGCAAAGTAACAGAATGAACAGCATACTGTAAGCACAACTAGTACAGAGCGCAAAGTAACAGAATGAACAGCACACTGTAAGCACAACTAGTACAGAGCGCAAAGTAACAGAATGAACAGCATACTGTAAGCACAACTAGTACAGAGCGCAAAGTAACAGAATGAACAGCACACTCTAAGCACAACACGTACAGAGCGCAAAGTAACAGAATGAACAGCATACAGTAAGCACAACTAGTACAGAGCACAAAGTAACAGAATGAACAGCATACTGTAAGTAAAACTAGTACAGAGCGCGGAAGTAACAGAATGAACAGCACACTGTAAGCACAACACGTACAGAGCGCAAAGTAACAGAATGAACAGCATACTGTAAGCACAACACGTACAGAGCGCAAAGTAACAGAATGAACAGCACACTGTAAGCACAACTAGTACAGAGCGCAAAGTAACAGAATGAACAGCATACTGTAAGCACAACTAGTACAGAGCGCAAAGTAACCGAATGAACAGCACACTGTAAGCACAACTAGTACAGAGCGCAAAGTAACAGAATGAACAGCATACTGTAAGCACAACTAGTACAGAGCGCAAAGTAACAGAATGAACAGCACACTCTAAGCACAACACGTACAGAGCGCAAAGTATCAGAATGAACAGCATACCATAAGCACAACTAGTACAGAGCACAAAGTAACAGAATGAACAGCATACTGTAAGTAAAACTAGTACAGAGCGCGGAAGTAAAAGAATGAACAGCACACTGTAAGCACAACACGTACAGAGCGCAAAGTAACAGAATGAACAGCACACTGTAAGCACAACTAGTACAGAGCGCAAAGTAACAGAATGAACAGCATACTGTAAGCACAACTAGTACAGAGCACAAAGTAACAGAATGAAAAGCATACTGTAAGCACAACACGTACAGAGCGCAAAGTAACAGAATGAACAGCACACTGTATGCACAACACGTACAGAGCGCAAAGTAACAAAATGAACAGCATACTGTAAGCACTACACGTACAGAGCGCAAAGTAACAGAATGAACAGCATACTGTAAGCACAACTAGTAAAGAGCACAAAGTAACAGAATGAACAGCATACTGTAAGCACAACACGTACAGAGCGCAAAGTAACAGAATGAACAGCACACTGTAAGCACAACTAGTACAGAGCGCAAAGTAACAGAATGAACAGCACACTGTATGCACAACACGTACAGAGCACAAAGTAACAGAATGAACAGCATACTGTAAGCACTACACGTACAGAGCGCAAAGTAACAGAATGAACAGCATACTGTAAGCACAACACGTACAGAGCACAAAGTAACAGAATGAACAGCACACTGTAAGCACAACACGTACAGAGCTCAAAGTAACAGAATGAACAGCACACTGTATACACAACACGTACAGAGCACAAAGTAACAGAATGAACAGCATACTGTAAGCACTACACGTACAGAGCGCAAAGTAACAGAATGAACAGCATACTGTAAGCACAACACGTACAGAGCACAAAGTAACAGAATGAACAGCACACTGTAAGCACAACACGTACAGAGCTCAAAGTAACAGAATGAACAGCACACTGTATACACAACACGTACAGAGCTCAAAGTAACAGAATGAACAGCATACTGTAAGCACTACACGTACAGAGCGCAAAGTAACAGAATGAACAGCATACTGTAAGCACAACTAGTACAGAGCACAAAGTAACAGAATGAACAGCACACTGTAAGCACAACTAGTACAGAGCGCAAAGTAACAGAATGAACAGCATACTGTAAGCACAACTAGTACAGAGCACAAAGTAACAGAATGAACAGCATACTGTAAGCACAACACGTACAGAGCGCAAAGTAACAGAATGAACAGCATACTGTAAGCACAACTAGTACAGAGCACAAAGTAACAGAATGAACAGCATACTGTAAGCACAACTAGTACAGAGCTCAAAGTAACAGAATGAACAGCATACTGTAAGCACAACTAGTACAGAGCGCAAAGTAACAGAATGAACAGCATACTGTAAGCACAACACGTACAGAATGCAAAGTAACAGAATGAACAGCATACTGTAAGCACAACACGTAAAGAATGCAAAGTAACAGAATGAACAGCATACTGTAAGCACAACTAGTACAGAGTGCAAAGTAACAGAATGAACAGCATACTGTAAGCACAACTAGTACAGAGCGCAAAGTAACAGAATGAACAGCATACTGTAAGCACAACTAGTACAGAGCACAAAGTAACAGAATGAACAGCATACTGTAAGCACAACACGTACAGAGCGCAAAGTAACAGAATGAACAGCATACTGTAAGCACAACTAGTACAGAGCACAAAGTAACAGAATGAACAGCATACTGTAAGCACAACACGTACAGAGCGCAAAGTAACAGAATGAACAGCACACTGTAAGCACAACACGTACAGAGCGCAAAGTAACAGAATGAACAGCATACTGTAAGCACAACACGTACAGAGCGCAAAGTAACAGAATGAACAGCATACTGTAAGCACAACTAGTACATAGCGCAAAGTAACAGAATGAACAGCACACTGTAAGCACAACAAGTACAGATCGCAAAGTAACAGAATGAACAGCATACTGTAAGCACAACACGTACAGAATGCAAAGTAACAGAATGAACAGCATACTGTAAGCACAACTAGTACAGAGCGCAACGTAACAGAATGAACAGCATACTGTAAGCACAACACGTACAGAGCGCAAAGTAACAGAATGAACAGCACACTGTAAGCACAACTAGTACAGAGCGCAAAGTAACAGAATGAACAGCACACTGTATGCACAACACGTACAGAGCGCAAAGTAACAGAATGAACAGCACACTGTAAGCACTACACGTACAGAGCGCAAAGTAACAGAATGAACAGCATACTGTAAGCACAACTAGTACAGAGCACAAAGTAACAGAATGAACAGCACACTGTAAGCACAACTAGTACAGAGCGCAAAGTAACAGAATGAACAGCATACTGTAAGCACAACACGTACAGAATGCAAAGTAACAGAATGAACAGCATACTGTAAGCACAACTAGTACAGAGCGCAAAGTAACAGAATGAACAGCATACTGTAAGCACAAGAAAACTGTACCAGCACTTAAGACGTATACAAATTATGGAGCCCACTAAAATAGGCAAAGCACATTGCTAGACACTGTTGACCAGAGCAGATTAAAGGGATATGATATAGCAAGCGCTACTAAGGGTTCTGAACAAAAAATGAGCCAGCTCCTAAGCTTACATTCCTACCTTTTAAAATAAAAATACCAAGAGAACAAGGAAAAATTGACAATAGTTGTAAATTGCAAAGTTGCTTAAAATTGCATGTTCTATCTGAATCATGAAAGAAGAAAAAAAATGGGTTTAATATCATTTTAAGGACTATATTATGAGTAGAGCGCTATTTATTGCTAATGCTCGTGCGCTAACTGCACTTTACTTACACTTCAAATAACGTGTGTATTAGAAGTTGTAAGTAAAAAGTTTTCGCTAGTGCTCTGACCTGAAGCAAGGAAAAAAGTCAAACTCACAATATCGCAATAATCTTAAAGGGATACTATACCCGATTTTTTTCTTTCATGATTCAGATAGAGCATGCACTTTTAAGTAACTTTCTAATTTACTCCTATTATCAATTTTTCTTTATTATTTTGCTATCTTTACTGGACAGTACTTGTTTAATGATGGGTGAATTTATCCACCAATCAGCAAGCACAACCCAGGTTGTGAACCAAACATGGGCCAGCTTCTAAACTTATATTCTTGCTTTTCAAATAAAGATAGCAAGAGAATGAAGAAAAAAAGGATAATAAGAGTAAATTAGAAAGTTGCTAAAATTGCATGCTCTATCTGAATCACAAGAGAAAAAAAGTTGGGTTCAGTGACCCTTTAACATATTCCCCCATATACTTCAATAGAGCACGAAAAGTGTAAAAAACAAACCTAATCCAATTGCGTACATATAAAATATTAGAAAAAATAATATAAATTGATAAAAATGAATAAACATAAAAGAAAGAGGAATAGGGTTCTAAATCCAACAGTATGCACTCCATTCTCTTTTCTGTTAGTAGTTAAAATACAATTTCTTCTTTGGCATATAATACTTTCAAATACATTTTAATGTAAATACTAACTGGCTGTTTTCTAACAGCAGCAACATAAATACTGGTATGTCCCTTTAATGCAAAAAAACTGTGTCAAATAATACAACTTTTAAAAGGTCATATTTTTGTGACTGGTTAAAACTACAAAGAATACAAGAAGTAGAAAGTGAGTGCTAGTTTGTATTGAGTAAATTCAGCAGTTCAAAAGCTTGTAGATCCTTTTGATTTGACCTTTATTGATACAGTGCACGTCTTATTTAAATAAATTCACTTTTTTAAGTAAACACTCAGTACCTTGAGTTAAAATCCGCTTTATGGTTGTGTGTATAGGCTATTTATAGGATTAGCATATTAAAGAGGATTGTTCTGACTTCTTTATCCATGATAAGGTTACAGATAAAAGAGATGTGTTGATCTTGTCAAAATGTTGTGAACTCAGGAAGGTGAGAGGAAGGTCTAGCGTTATTTCAAGTTTATAGAAAGCATTAAAGGGACATAAAACTAAAACATGAAATGGATGTTAATGTGTTAGGTCAGAAAATTAGCAAAATGTATTAGGGAATATGCTTCTAGTAATATCACAGGTTGAGCGCTTCTTTCTTTTTTTTTTATAGTTATAGTAATTATTTTTTTAGTCATAACTTTTACTGTGCATGGAGCATATGTACATATGCCTCGTGCACCTGCATTAAAAACTAAGGCCTAGATTTGGAGTTTTGTCGGTAAGGACCCGCGTAGCTAACGCCGGCTTTTTTCTGGCCGCACCATAAAAATAACTCTGGTATTGAGAGTCCACATAAAGGCTGCGTTAGGCTCCAAAAAAGGAGCGTAGAGCATTTTTAACGCAGCTTCAACTCTCAATACCAGAGTTGCTTATGCAAGCGGCCAGCCTCAAAAATGTGCTTGTGCACGATTCCCCCATAGAAAACAATGGGGCTGTTTGAGCTGAAAAAAAACCTAACGCCTGCAAAAAAGCCGCGTTCAGCTCTTAACGCAGCCCCATTGTTTGCTATGCGGAAACACCTCCTAAGTCTGCACCTAACACCCTAACATGTACCCCGAGTCTAAACACCCCTAACCTTACACTTATTAACCCCTAATCTGCCGTCCCCGCTATCGCTGACACCTGAATTTTATTTTTAACCCCTAATCTGCCGCTCCGTAAACCGCCGCTACTTACATTATCCTTATGTACCTCTAATCTGCTGCCCCTAACACCGCCGACCCCTATATTATATTTATTAACCCCTAATCTGCCCCCCACAACGTCGCCTCCACCTGCCTACACTTATTAACCCCTAATCTGCCGACCGGACCGCACCGCTATTATTATAAAGTTATTAACCCCTAATCCGTATTTAGCTTTAAATAGGGTTCTAAATCCAAATCAGAATCAAGTTCAATCCGATTGGCTGATCCAATCAGCCAATCGGATTGAACTTGATTCTGATTGGCTGATTCCATCAGCCAATCAGAATATTCCTACCTTAATTCCGATTGGCTGATAGAATCCTATCAGCCAATCGGAATTCGAGGGACGCCATCTTGGATGACGTCATTTAAAGGAACCGTCATTCGTCGTTCAGTCGTCGGCCAGGATGGATGTTCCGCATCGGAGGTCTTCAGGATCCTGCCGCTCCGCTCCGGATGGATGACCATAGAAGATCCCGCTTGGATGAAGACTTCAATCGGATGGAAGACCTCTTCTGCCCCGCTTGGATGAAGACTTCAGCCGGATCATGGACCTCTTCAGCTCCCGCTTGGATGATGACTTCAGTCGGATCATGGACCTCTTCAGCCCCCCGCTTGGGCTTGGATCAGGACATCGGAGGAGCTCTTCTGGACCGATCGGTGAACCTGGCAGGGTGAAGACAAGGTAGGAAGATCTTCAGGGGCTTAGTGTTAGGTTTATTTAAGGGGGGTTTGGGTTAGATTAGGGGTATGTGGGTGGTGGGTTGTAATGTTGGGGGGGGGTATTGTATGTTTTTTTTTACAGGCAAAAGGGCTTTGTTATTTCATTAGGTGGCTTAGAGTAGGTGTAATTAGTTTAAAATTGTTGTAATATTTTTCTTATGTTTGTAAATATTTTTTTATTTTTTGTAACTTAGTTCTTTTTTATTTTTTGTACTTTAGTTAGTTTATTTAAATGTATTTATTTGTAGGTATTGTATTTAATTAATGTATTGATAGTGTAGTGTTAGGTTTAATTGTAGGTAATTGTAGGTATTTTATTTAATTAATTTAATGATAGTATAGTGTTAGGTTTAATTGTAACTTAGGTTAGGATTTATTTTACAGGTAATTTTGTAATTATTTTAACTAGGTAACTATTAAATAGTTCTTAACTATTTAATAGCTATTGTACCTGGTTAAAATAATTACAAAGTTGCCTGTAAAATAAATATTAATCCTAAAATAGCTACAATGTAATTATAATTTATATTGTAGCTATATTAGGATTTATTTTACAGGTAAGTATTTAGCTTTAAATAGGAATAATTTATTTAATAAGAGTTAATTTATTTTGTTAGAATAAAATTATATTTAACTTAGGGGGGTGTTAGTGTTAGGGTTAGACTTAGCTTTAGGGGTTAATACATTTATTAGAATAGCGGTGAGCTCCGGTCAGCAGATTAGGGGTTAATGTTTGAAGTTAGGTGTCGGCGATGTTAGGGAGGGCAGATTAGGGGTTAATACTATTTATTATAGGGTTAGTGAGGCGGATTAGGGGTTAATAACTTTATTATAGTAGCGGTGCGGTCCGCTTGGCAGATTAGGGGTTAATAAGTGTAGGCAGGTGGAGGCGACATTGAGGGGGGCAGATTAGGGGTTAATAAATATAATATAGGGGTCGGCGGTGTTAGGGGCAGCAGATTAGGGGTACATAAGTATAACGTAGGTGGCGGCGCTTTGCGGTCGGCAGATTAGGGGTTAATTATTGTAGGTAGCTGGCTGCGACGTTGTGGGGGGCAGGTTAGGGGTTAATAAATATAATATAGGGGTCGGCGGTGTTAGGGGCAGCAGATTAGGGGTACATAAGTATAATGTAGGTGGCGGTCGGCAGATTAGGGGTTAAAAAATTTAATCGAGTGGCGGCGATGTGGGGGGACCTCGGTTTAGGGGTACATAGGTAGTTTATGGGTGTTAGTGTACTTTAGAGTACAGTAGTTAAGAGCTTTATGAACCGGCGTTAGCCCAGAAAGCTCTTAACTACTGACTTTTTTCCTGCGGCTGGAGTTTTGTCGTTAGATGTCTAACGCTCACTTCAGACACGACTCTAAATACCGGAGCTAGAAAAATCCCATTGAAAAGATAGGATACGCAATTGACGTAAGGGGATCTGCGGTATGGAAAAGTCGCGGCTGAAAAGTGAGCGTTAGACCCTATTTTGAGTGACTCCAAATACCGGAGGTAGCCTAAAACCAGCGTTAGGAGCCTCTAACGCTGGTTTTCACGGCTAACGCCAAACTCCAAATCTAGGCCAGGATACGCAATTGACGTAAGGGGATCTGCGGTATGGAAAAGTCGCGGCTGAAAAGTGAGCGTTAGACCCTATTTTGAGTGACTCCAAATACCGGAGGTAGCCTAAAACCAGCGTTAGGAGCCTCTAACGCTGGTTTTCACGGCTAACGCCAAACTCCAAATCTAGGCCTAAACTTGCTTAGACAGCATAAAATGCATTGGTGATCACTCATTGCTGATGGATACAGGAAACTTCCCCTCTTTAGCATTTCTACAGCACCAGTAGTCTTTAAGGGGTGTGTGCACTAGGACTGGAATCAGCACCTCCATCAGTTACTCCAGTTAAAGGGAAATTAAACACTAAATAAATGCTAGACAGAATGATGCATTTAAATAAAACATTAGTCTGAGAATAGTAGGTGTACTATTTTAAGTTTCTTTAGCTGTTTAAATATTGATAAAATAAGTGCAATGTTTTAGTGTCTACCAACCAATGGGAGCTGCCATGTTGTAATTTAGGTTAACTTTTCTGCTGTTAGGTACAGTTATAAATAGGTCACTAGAATGTGTGTATATACATATATACGTGTCTCTACCCATGGAGTTCCCAGTAAGCTGGGGAGGCTCCAGGGGGAGGGCGGGGCTCCAGGGGGGAGGCCGGGTGGGCTGGAGGTCTTTAGGGAGCCAGAATTGAGAGCTCCGGAGAGCGATGCAAGCATAGGGGGGTGCTCCTGGAGGTATGGGGCGGCACCCGGAAGTGAGTGGTGTGCTTAGTAGGGCTGGCGCAGGTACGCTGCAGCATTCAGGGGGTGGCATCACAGGTCTTGGTGTTTCTGAGGGCATGAGGTTGCAGAGCAACTTAGGGGCTGTGAGTGGCTGGCAAAACACAGTGAGTGTGGGGAGCACTGGCATGAGCATTATGCAGGCTACAGGGGCCATGATGACAGGGAATCATACAGTGAGTCAGTATGGTGGCGTGCACAGAGTCAGCACAATATCGACTAGCCAGATGGGCCTCATAACTGCGTCGATTATATCCCTGGGGAGGAAGGCTGTTAGCCAATATAATAGTCAGCTGGGAACTTGCCCTACTCTTGCTAGCCAGGGGGGCTTTGGCACAGGGCCTGGTATTGGAGCAGGGGGCAGTGTAAGTGGTGGTGTACCTGGTTGATGCAGGGGCATGCTGGTTCCTCGGCTGGTGTAGGCCCAGGTGAATGTGAACTGGCAGAGGGTGATTACTTCAGCTCTGGGTATGAACTGGGGTGGGAGCTTGGGTACTAGTTACAAGGGGGGCCCCACTGGGGTCCCGTCCTCTTCCCAGAGTACTCCCCATCTTTATGCTCCTTCACAGGAGACTATGGCCAACATCTCTTCCAGTGTGGCTGTGGGAGAGAGTGGATCTCAGGCATAGATGGAGCCTCAGCAAGTGGCGGGACCAGCAGCAGCTTTGGTGGTGGAACCCTCTACTTCAAATGCAGCGGGACAGGCGCCAACAACTGGTGAGCTTTTACTTCCTATACACACACTTGCTGATTTGAGTACATCAACTAGTGTGTAAGATTCAGAGAGTGGTAAGGCACTAGGGTTGGTGGGAAAAGGTCAGCGGCGTATGTTTAGGATGATAAAAAAGATGTTCTCAGCACAGGAGAAGGCGAAGGCGGGGGTCTCGGGGGTCGCAGTTGCAGAAGCGGGCCAACAGTTGGTGGCATGGAGCGGAGGGGTTGCAGCCCTCCCGATTTCTAGGAAATTGTAGGGGGACATGTATCCTTGTTTAGTACATTCCTTTTATGGACACTTGAAAACTAAAAATATCAAGAAGATCCAGGAGGGGAGGTATGTGAATATCTTCAAATTGTCCGCAGAGGCTTACAGGGATAAGCAGAGGTCCAAGGATGGTACTGAACCCAAGAGGGTCAGGCGTCCAGAAACTTATGAGGAGTGGCAGAATTGCTTCAGGGTCATGGCTACTTGTTATGTTGAAAGGTGGCCAGTGCAAGGGCATAATTTATACAAATATGCAGACACAATTGATAGCATTCACAGAAGCTTCAAGGAAGGTGCATGGTGGGAGTATGATATGGCCTTCCATAGAAAAATGGTTGGCAACCCGTTGTTGCACTTCGGCACCCGGGAACTGCACCTGTGGTCAAAACTGGGGTTGGAGTATTCCCCCTCTCCATCAGGGAGTATGAAGGCAGTTAGTTATCGATTTGCGCCGTGTGCAAAAAAGCGGGGGAGGGAGTGCTGGAAGTATCAGGACAAACACTGTGAGAGGGGAGCAAATTGCTCCTTTTGCCACGTCTGTAAGTTCTGTAGTGGCCCACACCCTGGAGTCGAATGCTCAAAGAGGAAAGAAAATGGTTCTGACAAAGGAGTGCTTAGAGGCTGAGTTGGTGGCAAGGGCCCCAATGCCTCTTAAGGTGCTCTCCATGATCCCGCGGCTAGCACGCTACCCTGACAGGGAAGCGGCGGGGGTGCTGTTGTAAGGGCTGACCATAGGTTTTAAAATCCCGTTGCAGCATTTAGTGCATGGGTCAGCGGTTCATTGCAACCTTAAGTTGGCTTAAGGTGGTGTGGGATAAGATTCAAAAGGAAGTGGCATTGGGGAGGGTAGTTCCAGGGTCAACCATTCTCAATATGGTGGTTTCCCCTCTGGGAGTTGATTCCAAAAAGGAAAGTTTAGACTTATACACCACTTTTGTACCCAAAAGGAGCTTCAGTAAATGATGGGATTGATCTGGCAATGAGCTCGGTACACTATCAATCATTTGATGAGGCGGTGGATTTAGTAAAGTCGGCAGGAAGAGGGGCACTTCTGGATAAGCTAGATATAGAATCAGCCTTCAGATTGCTCCCATTGCACCCGTCTGCTTTCAAACTTATGGGTTTGAAATTTGATGAGGGTTACAATGTAGATAGATGTCTGCCTATGGGTTGTTCCTTATCCTGCGTTCTATTTGAGTGCTTTAGCTCCTTTTTGCACTGAGGAGTGCAAGAGTCAGCGGAAGTGTGGTGGGTCGCCGGTTATTTGGATGACTGCCTGCTGATAGGCAGAGCAGGGACCAGAGAGTGTGATCAGTTAATGAGGGTTATGAGAATGGTGACATCGGAATTTGGAGTACCATTAGTGGAGGAGAAAACGCAGGGCTTCTGCACGTGCCTTACGTTTTTGGGGATCAAGATTGACACAGTAGTGTCGGAATGTCGTCTTCCATAGGACAAAGTGGTCAAGCTTCTGGCTGTGGTCAGGGCAGTGGCAGGTTCCACTAGAGTTTCCCTTAAACAGTTACAGTCCTTGTTGGGCATGCTGAACTTCGCGGGTAGGATGATTCCTATGGGGCCCAAGTTCAATAGGAAGTTGGAGGAGCAGCTGAAAGGTCAGAGGGTGGGCCCTGGCATATTTAGGGTCACTGTGGAGATAAAAGATGATCTCAAGGTCTGGGAGTTATTTCTGACACATTTTAATGGGGCTTGCCTTTGGTGACAAGACCCTATTTTGAACCAGTCATTGCACCTGTTCACAGATGCGGCAGGCAGCTTTGGGTATGGGGCATACCTGGAGGGCAAATGGAGCATGGCCCCATGGCCAGATCAGTGGGTGACCAATGGTCTGACTAGGAATTTGGTGCTGCTGGAATTATTTCCGATAGTAGTGGCAGTAAAACTGTGGGGGCAGAAGCTTGGAAATGGGACAGTGGTGTTTTGGTCTGACAACATGAGTGTGGTGTACGCCATTAACAGGTTGTCGGCATCGTCACCGGTGGTAGTTAGGTATGGCACCTGGTTTTGCCCTGCTTACAGCTTAATATTGTGTTCACTGCTCGTCATGTTCCAGGGGTGCATAATGTTGTGGCAGATACGTTGTCTAGATCCAAGTGGGAGGAGTTTAGGAGGATTGCTCAGGTGGCAGCCACCCAAGGTTTACCTTGCCCCTTGTTTCTCTGGCAGTTGGCAACATGTTGGCATCAATCATTCCATTAGTGAAGGCATCCTTGGCTCCCAAGACCTGGAAGGTGTATGAGGCGAATTGGAAGGCTTAGGAAGCATTCTGCTTGGAAAAGGGTTTCATGCTACAACACATATTTCAGGTACTGGTGTTAGAGTGGCTGGCATGTTTGAAGCAAGCGGATGTCTCTAAAAATGCGGCTCAAAGTCACATGTCAGCAGTGGCATTCTTTAGCAAGACTGGGGCAGGTCGGAAACCAAGGCTGTTGATAAGTGAGAACCGATTACACATCAGCGTTTGAAGGAGTTGGCAGGCGCGCTAGATGGTGTTTGCTCGGGAAATTATGAGATGTTACTGTTTAGGGCAGCTTTCTCTGTGGCATTGGCTGGGCTTTGAGAGTAGGCAAATTGGTATCTTCCACGGCGGTAGGAGGCAAAGGAGGGATTCTGCTGGAGTATGTAAGGTCTTCTGAAGAAAGCCTGCTGCTATTTGTACCACGTTCTAAGATGGATCAAGTGGGAAAGTGGGCATGGCTTCCCCTATCTAGGCATGAACTACCTGAGTGTTGCCCAGTGGGTAACATTGAAAGTTACATGCGGGTCTGTCCGGCGGGGCCAATGGAGTTCTTTGTGCATGAGGACTTGTCGACATTGTTGGTATTCCAGTTTAAGAGGGTCCTGGCTTTAGCAGCAACTGCTTGTGGGCTGGACCCCGCGCGGATTGCCTCCTACTCCTTCAGGATTTGGGCAGCAACTAGCGTGGCAACCCGGGGAGCACCTGCGGGTGAGATCAAACGTTTGGGGCGCTGGAGATCAGGGTGATATAAATTGTATATTAGGCCTTTGAGGGTAGATAACTGAGGGAAAGGTCTGCTTTGCGTGGGCTAAGGTGTGGAATGTTTTGTTGTGCTGTACCTGTGGAGGGGTAGTTTTGGGCTAAGTTTTTGCAACTGCTGTTGTTCTAGGTAAGGGCTCGTCGCCGGTACATAATTGGATTGTGGGGCACTTGTTTGTGCACTGGGCCGCGATCAGGGCTCTGCGTTCACCAGGTGGCCAACAGTTGGGCCTTCCAGCGGTAAAGGCTAGTGTTCACTGGCTAGGCCACTGAGGTCTATCCTGGAATGAGTTGCCCTCCCTCTTGCAGGATGCCTACAGGAGGTGGGGTCTACCGGATATCGTGGTTCTGCACCTAGCGGGTAATGACTTAGGATCCCTCCTTGCCTTGGACCTTATCAGACGCATGGTCTCAGATGTGAAATGGCTGTGTGCATGGCGTTAAGATGGAATGGTCTAATGTGGTCGCACAACTGAATTGGAGGTTTATGGTCTCTCAAAGGGCAGCATACAATGTTAGAAAAAAAGTGAACCGGGAATTGGGAAGAGCGGTCACGGCATTGTCGGGACTTCTCGTTAGGCATAACAGCATTACGGCTGACAAGAAAGCATTGTATCGCCCTGATGGAGTGCATTTGGCATATGAAGGGCTGGATATATTTCTAGCGGACCTGAGGAGAGCACTGTTGGCTCAAGTTTTTAAAAAAAAATAAAAATTATTTAACAATTTTGATGGGGTTATGGTCAGAAATGTTGTCAGTTTGATTGGTGGCAAGAGTTGCACTCAGTTCCTCTTGTGGAAGTCGGTCATAGCCCTGGAGTGAGCAGTCCAAATGATGAGTGACGACCTTGGGGAATAGGGGAGGGTTGACGCCCACTAGGTGCCAGCCTAGGGGTTCCTCTCCTTGAAGTATGGCTAAAGACCTCAAAAAATTTACATCCATTCTCTATGCTAAGAAGCATCAGCAATCCGTGTTACGCTGCAAGTACCATATGGGGCTTTGACCAGCTGTCGGTAGGGGATAGTCAGTTAGGGGTAAAGTGCTGCCAAGGGTTATAGAACTTTTACAAAGTTCAAGTTAAAGAGTTGCCTAAGAAAACTATTAAATAGTTTTAATATGTTTACGTTTTAATAAACGCGACCGTGACCAGTCTTTTCCCAATTCAGTTGTTGTGTCTTAATTATTTTGTTAAGTAAGGTAAATAGAAGGACGTAAAAGGAGGTTTATCCCTTATGACAGTGGAGGGCTCTCTAGTGGGTCTGTAACAAAATTAAGGGATAACTGAGTTGAAGTCTGGAGTTTGCCATGTGTGTTGTTGTTACTTTGTTGCAACTGGAGGGGCAGAGAGTGTGCTTACCTTTATAGGTCCAGGTTGCAGTGGTTACGGCCTCTTTTCCTGCTTCCAGACTTCGAGAGGATTTTCCCGCCTGCCCGTCCCCTTTGGAAGCAGAAGTTGGCGGCAAGGAGCTGAAGGTGGCATAGTGGTAGGGTCTTGCTCGTGGCTTGAGTAGGTTTAGTTGAATCAGCTCTATAAGCCCAGTTTTTAATTTAGACCTCTACCCTTAACCAGCAGGTTGTATGACAAGTTGGTTGGGGTCACTCTCCTGGGTTGGTGGTTGTGCCCTAGCTGGCGGTCAGTCATAGCCCTGGAGCGAGCAGTCCGAATGATGAGTGATGGGAATCGGGGAGGGGTGACGCCCACTAGGTGCCGGCCTAAGGGTTCCCCTCCTTGAACTATGGCTAAAGAGCTCAAAAAATTTACATCCATTCTCTATGCTAAGAAGCGTCAGCAATCCGTGCTATGCTGTAGGTACCGTATGCGGCTTTGACCAGCTGTTGGTAGGGGATAGTTAGTTAGGGGTAAAGTGCCGCCAAGGGTTTTAGAACTTTTACAAAGTTCAGGTTAAAGAGTTGCCTAAGAAAACTATTAAATAGTTTCGATAAGTTTACATTTTAATAAACGCGACTGTGACCGGTCTTTTCCAAATTCAGTTGTTGTGTCCTAATTATTTTGTTAAGTAAGGTAAACAGAAGGACGTAATAGGAGGTTTATCCCTTATGTATAAACTATCCAACAACACATCAATATGCAATATTAGTATGAATTTGCTGTCGCAACTAAACACAATAGGAGGTTAGTTCCAAAATACCTCCAAAAAGATTAAACAGAAAAAAGGGGATAGGGAGTGCTACTTAAAGCTGCTATACATAAGAGGGTAAATAAATCAGTGAATATATGAAACAAAACAGAAAACTAATAAGTGTTTAAAAAGTACAAGTTAATAACATTTAATTTGAAAAACACAATAACAACAAATGCATAGGAATGTAATAAATATAACTAATGACCACCGGTGGTTAAAAGAAATAAAAAATCAGATAAAAAGTCTGATAAAAAAGGGACAATAGCAATTTTGGAAGAGTGTATGTCTCGTGGTAAAAAAGCAAAATGTTAGTGAGTCTGCGGCAAGATGAAAAAACAATCAATAGACACTTGGCAACGCTGTGTAAAAGTTAGTATGTCTCTTGAATGTTAGTGAGTCTGAGACAGGATGAATAAACAGTCAATAAGCAATTGGTAACGCAGTGTAGATTGAGAAGTGACTCACCCAGAATTCGAAGCCTGTTTAGAAAAGTGCTTCTCCATGTGTTGAGATGAATTAGATTGAATTCCAGGTCTAGAACCCCTTTTCAGATGTATAGTTACCTTTACGGTGAGCAGAAAAAGGCCCAAGGTGTATCCTGATGGATATCCGTTCCTCGGTGTGTATGGGGTCACGTGACAATTCTCCAACCAATCAGAGTCAAGGATTACCAGGTGGTCTGCGTATCAATGGTGTTTGCAAATCCAGGTTGCAAAAAATGAACCAAGCCTATACTGAATAGTGTAACTATGTTACACTTCAAATGGGGCTGTTACATTGAAGTTCCAAACGATGTCACAGAGCGCTCTGTATAACAATCCTCAATTGTAAGCCATCCAAGTGGTGCAAATCAATGCGTTTCAGCTTGTGTATCCTTTTTCAAGATCAAAAAATCTTGAAAAAGGCTACACAAGCTGAAACGGTGGTCATTTAGTTATATTTATTACATTCCTATGCATTTGTTGTTATTGTGTTTATCAAATTAAATGTTATTAACTTGAATTTTCTTAACACTTATTAGTTTTCTGTTTTGTTTCATACATTCACTGATTTATTTACCCTCTTATGTATAGCAGCTTTAAGTAGCGCTCCCTATCCCCTTTTTTCTATTGTTTCGATAATTGCAATGCTAAATCTTTGCTCCAATTAGAATAGCAAAACCAAAAGTTAGTAATCTTGTAATCACATAAATAAATATCACTCTTAGATGAGGAGGTTAACATCCATTTCTGTATTAAGACTAGTATGCAAATAAAATTGCCAAAAAATAAATAAATCTCTCTTTGGCTTAACATTGCTTCTCTGTCACCTCCTGTTTTAGTTATTGTTGTAGTCTATACCTTGCACATGCAAAATGTTAGCATCTGAATTATGTTGTATATGGAGATGACACGCTAAAGATGTGTTTGCTTTTAGGTCCTCTATAGTCCTTACATGTTCTAAAAAAACAAACCTGTAGGGAACTTAACTTTTCATTGTCCTAATGTTCTGTTTATTACACCCAACTTCATGGGTGGTATTACAGTTAAAGTAGAAAATGATGGTATACAAAATACCTGTATATTCTGATTCAAATTGGGTACCATTATTCACAGGTTTTACAATTATTAGTTTTGATAACACAGTGTAATATCGGCAAAAGGGAAGGTGATTTATGATTTTCCAAAGTTTAATCCCTTCTCAGCACAAACTTGCATCCTTCCTGTAGTTCTAAAATTGTTGAGCTGAAAAGTAATAATTGTCCAAGGTGAATATTAGATCATCTATGTGTCAGTAATAATGTACAATGTGCTTTCTGAAGTAGTTAACATCTCCAAAGATGTGGAATATCTCCCACCAACCCATGAGCAACATGGTGTGCGAGGGTGAATTCTCTGGAGATAGATACCACCAAGATATTCTATAGCCAATAACAAAACAGATTTAGAACTCTCATGATAATTAGAAAAATGAGCCAAAAACAATGTAACTGCTAGTATACAACTTAAATGTTTTAAAAAAACTATAACTCCCGTGTCACATTTTCTAGCTTGTTAAGTTAAACTGTGTCTTGCAGATAATTTGACAAATGTAGAACTAACAGTTAAGAAAGAAAGAAAAATCAAAACAATTCAAAAATCAGTTCATGCTTGATCAATCCATTAAGTCTAGCATACAGAATTAAACCACAAATTCATATTAAACAACAGAAATACATATGAGCCGAGAAACATGCTGCTAATCCTTTAATTTGTAGCCTATTTGACCTTTTATCCTTGTTTTTAATAAAGTTATTATTATTTGAACAAGGTGTCGGTATTTCCAGTGTGCACAAGCATGAAGAGTCCTGGCACTAGGCGTTCAGTGAGCCAAGCAACTGTAACAGCTTAGTCTGCCTCCCTCAGCACATTTGGGTGCTGCACCGTTTATGGGTGTCATATTGACATTTGCTATTTCATCTTAGGTGATTTATGTCATTTGGTGATTTAAGTCACACACTGGCTTTGTTTGCTTTTGTTTGGGTAGCAATTTATTGGTATCTTCACTGAAAACACTGGATAGTGTTTGTTGCATTACATACATTTTTTGGCACTTTCGTTATTTATTATTTTTTTTATACGGCTTTACTGCTAGCTTCGATCTTTGTCCGTTTGCACCAGCCATGCCTCTAATTTAACAGAACCTGTTTTGTGTGAACACAATACACTATGTAAATTTGCTTTAGCTGTTAGCCTACCAGAAGGTCTTTAGAAGTTTGTTATGCATGCCTCCTTTCTAGTTAGTAGGGTAAGATAACCAAAGTGGTTAGTCATGTGCAGCATATTGATCTTTCTGGATAGCATAGTTGTGAAATGCTATTTTCATTTATTTGATTTAGTATAAACAAGAAAAATTTGATCCTCATGCTGCCTATATTATATTGTATTGTTGTTATAAACACCCCTTTTGTTTTGTTTTGTCACATCAGGTAGTGTTTGGGCTATGCCCTCTACTAGGCACATGCTTTAATGCCGAGATAGCTGACGTTTTGTAGACATGTGCGATTCATTTCGGATTGATTCGGAAATTCAGAAAATTCGGTAAATTCGGAGATTCGGATTGATTCGAATTTCCAAATTAAAATACTTCCGAATCTACCAAATGAATCCGAATTAGCTGCCGAATTTACTGAATAAATCCGAATTAGCTCGGTAAATTCGGCATTCCCCCATAGGAAACAATGGGGCAGTTTTGGCTGAAAAAAAAACCTAACACCTGCAAAAAAGCAGCGTTCAGCTCTTAACGCAGCCCCATTGTTTCCTATGGGGAAACACTAAGTCTACACCTAACACCCTAACATGAACCCCGAGTCTAAACACCCCTAACCTTACACTTATTAACCCCTAATCTGCCGCCCCCGCTGTCGCTGACACCTGCATTATACTATTAACCCCTAATCTGCCGCTCCGGACACCGCCGCCACCTACATTATCCCTATGAACCCCTAATCTGTTGCCCCCAACATCGCTGACACCAACATAATATTTCTTAACCCCTAATCTGCCCCCCCCATGTCGCCGCAACCTAACTACAAGTATTAACCCCTAATCTGCCTACCGGATATCGCCGCCACTATAATAAATATATTAACCCCTAAACCGCTGCACTCCCGCCTCGCAAACACTATAATAAATTTTATTAACCCCTAATCTGCCCCCCCAAAGTTGCCGCAACCTAACTACAAGTATTAACCCCTAATCTGCCGACCGGAACGCGCCACCACTATAATAAATGTATTAACCCCTAAACCACCGCACTCCCGCCTCGCAAACACTATAATAAATTTCATTAACCCCTAATCTGCCCCCCCCCAACATCGCCGCAACCTAACTACAAGTATTAACCACTAATCTGCCAACCAGACATCGCCGCCACGATTAATAAATGTATTAACCCCTAAACCGCCGCACTCCCACCTCACAAACACTATAATAAATTGTATTAACCCCTAATCTGCCCTGCCTAACATCGCCGCCACCTACCTACAATTATTAACCCCTAATCTCCCGCCCCCAACGTCGCTGCTACTATAATAAAGTTATTAACCCCTAAACCTAAGTCTAACCCTAACCCTAACACCCCCGTAACTTAAATATAATTTAAATAAAACAAAATAAATTTACTATAATTAAATAAATTATTCCTATTTAAAACTAAATACTTACCTGTAAATTAAACCCTAATATAGCTACAATATAACTAATAGTTACAGTGTAGCTATTTTAGGATTTATATTTATTTTACAGGCAACTTTGTATTTATTTTAACTAGGTACAAAAGTTATTAAATAGTTATTAACTATTTAATAACTTCCTAGTTAAAATAAATACAAATTTACCTGTAAAATAAATCCTAACCTAAGTTACAATTACACCTAACACTACACTATCATTAAATTCATTAAATAAATTAATCCTATTTAAAACTAAATACCTACTTGTAAAATAAACCCTAATATAGCTACAATATAACTATTAGTTACATTGTAGCTATTTTAGGATTTATATTTATTTTACAGGCAACTTTGTATTTATTTTAACTAGGTACAATAGCTATTAAATAGTTAATAACTATTTAATAGCTGCCTAATTTAAATAATTACAAAATTACCTGTAAAATAAATCCTAACCTAAGTTACAATTAAACCTAACACTACACTATCATTAAATAAATTAAATAAATTCACTACAAGTACCTACAATTAAATACAATTAAATAAACTAAACTAAAGTACAAAAAAACCCCCACTAAATTACAAAAAATAAAAAAAGATTACAAGAATTTTAAGCTAATTACACCTACTCTAAGCCCCCTAATAAAATAACAAAGCCCCCCAAAATAAAAAAAAAATTCCCTACCCTAATCTAAATTACAAAAGTTAACAGCTCTATTACCTTACCAGCCCTTAAAAGGGCTTTTTGCGGGGCATGCCCCAAAGTAATCAGCTCTTTTGCCTGTAAAAAATAACGCAATACCACCCCCAACATTACAACCCACCACCCACATACCCCTACTCTAACCCAAACCCCCCTTAAATAAACCTAACACTTCCCCCTGAAGATCTCCCTACCTTGAGTCGTGTTCACCCAGCCGGGCCGAAGTCTTCATCCGATGGGGCAGAAGAGGACATCCAGACCGGCAGAAGTCTTCATCCAAGCAGGGCAAGAAGAGGTCTTCCATCCATCAGAAGTCTTCATCAAGGCGGCATCTTCTATCTTCATCCATCCGGAGAGGAGAGGCAGCATCCTAAAGACATCCGACGCGGAGCATCCTCTTCTTTCTTGATCCGACGACTAAATGACGGTACCTTAAAGTGACGTCATCCAAGAATGTGAGGTCAATCTGAATCAGCCAATCAGAAATCAAGGGACGCCATCTTGGATGACATCGCTTAAAGGTACTGTCATTTAGTCGTCGGATCAAGAAAGAAGAGGATGCTCCACGTCGGATGTCTTCAGGATGCTGCCGCTCTGCTCCGGATGGATGAAGATAGAAGATGCCAGCTGGAAGACTTCAGATGGATGGAAGACCTCTTCTTGCCCTGCTTGGATGAAGACTTCTGCCGGTCTGGATGTCCTCTTCGGCCCGGCTGGGTGAACACGACTCAAGGTAGGGAGATCTTCAGGGGGGTAGTGTTAGGTTTATTTAAGGGGGGGTTTGGGTTAGAGTAGGGGTATGTGGGTGGTGGGTTGTAATGTTGGGGGGCGGTATTGTGTTTTTTTTTTACAGGCAAAAGAGCTGATTACTTTGGGGCATGCCCCGCAAAAAGCCCTTTTAAGGGCTGGTAAGGTAATAGAGCTGTTAACTTTTGTAATTTAGATTAGGGTAGGGATTTTTTTTTAATTTTGGGGGCTTTGTTATTTTATTAGGGGGCTTAGAGTAGGTGTAATTAGCTTAAAATTCTTGTAATCTTTTTTTATTTTTTGTAATTTAGTGTTTGTTTGTTTTTATAATTTAGTTTAGTTTATTTAATTATAGGTAATTGTAGGTACTTGTAGTTAATTTATTTATTTAATTTATTTAATGATAGTGTAGTGTTAGGTTTAATTGTAACTTAGGTTAGGATTTATATTACAGGTAATTTTGTAATTATTTAACTAGGTAGCTATTAAATACTTAATAACTATTTAATAGCTATTGTACTTAGTTAAAATAAATATAAAGTTGCCTGTAAAATAAATATAAATCCTTAAATAACTACAATGTAACTATTAGTTATATTGTAGCTATATTAGGGTTTATTTTACAGGTAAGTATTTAGCTTTAAATAGGATTAATTTATTTAATTAATTTAATGATAGTGTAGTGCGGTGTATTTGTAACTTAGGTTAGGATTTATTTTACAGGTAAATTTGTATTTATTTTAGCTAGGTAGTTATTAAATAGTTAATAACTAGTTAATAACTATTGTACCTAGTTGCCTGTAAAATAAATATACATCCTAAAATAGCTACAATGTAACTATTAGTTATATTGTAGCTATATTAGGGTTTATTTTACAGGTAAGTATTTAGTTTTAAATAGGATTAATTTATTTAATTATAGTAAATTTATTTCGTTTTCTTTAAATTATATTTATGTTAGGGGGGTGTTAGGGTTAGGGTTAGACTTAGGTTTAGGGGTTAATAACTTTATTATAGTAGCAGCGACGTTGGGGGCGGGAGATTAGGGGCTAATTATTGTAGGTAGGTGGCGGCGATGTTAGGGAGGGCAGATTAAGGGTTAATAAAATGTATTATAGTGCTTGCGAGGCGGGAGTGCGGCGGTTTAGGGGTTAATACATTTATTATCAGGGCGGCGATGTCCGGAAGGCAGATTAGGGGTTAATACTTGTAGTTAGGTTGCGGCGACGTTGGGGGGGCAGATTAGGGGTTAATAAAATTTATTATAGTGTTTGTGAGGCGGGAGTGCAGCGGTTTAGGGGTTAATACATTTATTATAGTGGCGGCGATGTCCGGTCGGCAGATTAGGGGTTAATACTTGTAGTTAGGTTGCGGCGACGTTGGGGGGGGCAGATTAGGGGTTAATAACTATAATGTAGGTGTCGGCGATGTTAGGGACAGCAGATTAGGGGTTCATAGCTATAATGTTGGTGACGGCGGTGTCCGGTCGGCAGATTAGGGGTTAAATAATTTTATGATAGTGTTTGCGATGTGGGGGGGCCTCGGTTTAGTGGTTCATAGGTAGTTTTTGGGTGTTAGTGTACTTTGTAGCACTGTAGTTAAGAGCTTTATATTCCGGTGTTAGCCCATAAAGCTCTTAACTACTGACTTTATTCGGTAGATTCGGATGGCCGTGTATTACACTAGTATTGTACAGTATATTAGGTTTTAGGTTATATCACTCTGCTATGGGTTACATCTAATATACAGTACATAATACTAGTCTAATACACAGCATATCCCACCTAACACATACCGAAATTCCGAATTTCGGAACCGAACCGAACTGAATTCAGCCGAATTTATTCAAATCCGAATAAATGCGAAACGAATTCATTCAAATTTTGCCGAATTTCGAATTGATCCGAATCAATCCGAACCGAAACGAAACAAATTTTTCAATCATGCACATATCTAACGTTTTGCATAGATATGCTTTGATTAGTTCTCTATTCTATATGTTTACATGTTTAAAAGTAAGAGTCAATGTTTTTTCTTTTTCTCATTTGTATTATATTTTATACATTTAACACTACACGAGTAGATAATTTTATTTATTAAGCTATATGCTTATTTCAATCACTTTTAATTGTTTTTTTGTACCACAATGTATATGATACAGGGCACTTGACATGTATCACAGAAGGAATTGTATATGATGTTTATTTAATTGATATCAATCATTTGTCAATTTTTGATTGGTTGTATACTAAGAAAGAAGCCTTTTGAGGCTATTTTTACATTATTGATCACTTTTTTGGTTTGTCTGTGGAAGGGGTGAAGGCCCCAAAACGTCATATTAAACATTTGCAGTGAAGTAAATTCAGAGAGTGCATTGCACCCTGGAATATACTTTAGTGAGAGTGCACTTCAAATTTAATTTATATATATATATATATATATATATATATATATATATATATATATATATATATATATATATATATATATAAAAATATATATATATTATATATATATATATATATATATATTATATATATATATATATATATATATATATATTATATATATATATACACTATATATTTTATAATATTATATATGTATTTTGTTAAACATTTATGCACGCCCTAGCACTTTACATCAGGTCACAAGGGACTTTCTACATTTTTTTCAGCGCTGCTACGTGTTGCGTTCGTGTGACATAACATACCACATTTAATATTAACAATGTTCTATTATAAACCAGCACTATGAGGCCTATCTATCAAAGTGTCAACCGCAAATACACCGGAATTCCACATCGTAATTGTTACCAGATTGATCGACCTAGTTATCAAAGCCTCAAGACCATCAAAAGTTTAAATTTGTGACGTAACATACGATCCGCCAGTCTCAATACGACGCAGATCAATGCTTACGTCAGTACAGATGTTCCGATATACCTTCGGCTCTATTTGACGCTTTTTCCCATTTATCAAACTTTTAACAGGTACGCTCGCAGCTATTCAGACGCAGCGTACCTGGTTTTCAATCCGCCACTCTTGAGGCTGCGGATGCCATAGAAATCAATGGGAGTATGAAAGCACAGAAAGCTTATGTTCGATGCTGCATGAGAATGAAGAATACCCCATTGATTTCTATGGTAGAAAAAAGTTACGTTTACACCTAACACTCTAACATAAACCCCGAGTCTAAACACCCCTAATTAAATAAAATAAATTACATATTAAAAAACCTAACCGTACTAAAATTATTTAAAATTACAATTAAACATTATTACAGAGTCCTAAAGTACACAAAAAAACCCCACTAAGTTACCTAAAAACAAACACTAAATTACAAAAAATAACAAAACAAATTATCAAAAAAAATTTTTTTTGCACCTAATCTATTCTATTCTATTGGGTACTAGTAAAGCGTAAACTATTCACCCGTGAGGGTCTCAAGGCGCTATGGGAGGGGGGAGAGGGGGGCTAAGGGAAGACAATTCAGTCGAAGAGCCAGGTCTTGAGGTCCTTCCTGAAGTTTGTAAGGGAGGTGGATTGTCTGAGGTGCAGCGGGAGGGAGTTCTATGACCTTGCTGCCATATAGGAGAAGGATTTTCCTCCAGCTGTTTTTTTCTTGATGCGGGGGATGACTGCGAGTGTTTGGTCGGCAGAGCGGAGTTGTTCGCAGTAGATGGAGTATGTGAAAACAAGTCGAAGGGACGGCGTTGACTTGGTGGTCCATGGAAAGTGATGAGTCGAGGATGACACCTAGATTTCGTGCGTGGTGTGTTGGAGTTGGAGGGTTTCTGAGGGCTGTGGGCCACCAGGAGTCATCCCATGCAGATTTGGTGGGTCAGAGGAGGAGGATTTCAGTCTTGTCAGTGTTGAGTTTGAGATGGTTATTGTTCATCCAGGTGGCGATTGCTGTAAGTCCTTTGTGGACATTTTTCTTGGCGGTGGCGGGGTCTTGGGTGAGTGAGATAATTAACTGGGTGTCATAGGTGTAGGAGATGATGTTGAGGTTATGTTGTCGGACGATGGCGGCGAGGGGGGCCATGTAGATGTTGAAGAGGGTGGGGCTAAGAGAAGAGCCTTGGGGTACTCCGCAGCTGATTGCTATGGGATTGGAGGAGAAGGGTGGGAGTCTGACTTTCTGGGTTCTGCCACTGAGGAAGGAGGTGATCCATTCCAGGGCCTTATTGCGGATGCCAGCATCGTGTAGGCGCGTGAGAAGGGTGCTGTGGGCTACAGTGTCGAATGCAGCTGAGAGGTCTAGAAGGATGAGGGCGGCAGTCTCTCCTTGGTTGAGCAGGGTGCGGATGTCATCTGTGGCGGCGAGGAGGGCGGTCTCGGTGCTGTTTTTGCTCCTGAAACCGGATTGGGAGGGGTCCAAGATGTGGTTGGTCTCAATGTGGTCAAGAAGTTGATGGTCTTCTCGATTTCTTTGGCTGGAAAGGGTAGTAGAGAGATGGGGTGGTAGTTTTTAGGATCTATGGGGTCAGCTGTGGGTTTCTTCAGCAGGGATTTCCAGTCTTCTGGAAAGGTGCCAGTTTTGATGGAGCAGTTTATGGTGAGGCAGAGTTTGTGGGCGAGGGTAAAACCTGCTTTGTTGAATATGTGGTGCGGGCATGAGTCTGAGGGTGCTCCGGAGTGGATAGATTTCATGATTCTGAGTGTGTCCTCCGTAGTGAGGGGGCTCCAGGTAGTCCGTAGATGGTGGTGGGTGGTGGGTTTGGGTGAGGTGGTGGTGGGTGGGTCGGCGGTGAGTGGTGAGTTCTGGAGCTCAAGGCTGATGTTGAGGATCTTGCGGTGGAAGTAAGTAGCGATGTTGTCGCAGCGGTCCTGGGAGGGTGGGATGTCATTAGTATCACTGTTGGGTTTGGAGAATTCCTTGATTACTGTATACAGCTCCTTGCTGTTGTGGGTTTTGGCGTGGATTATGTCTAGGATAGCGGTTTTCTTTGTGGTTTTGATGAGGTGGTGGTGGGTGGTGACGGCTTCTTTGGAGGCGGATTTGTCCGAGGGGGACTTGCTGGATCTCCATGTTCTCTCTAATTGTCTGCAGTGGTGTTTGGAGTCCTGGAGGGTGGGGGTGAACCAGTTGGCCTTGTTGGTGGGCTGGCGCCCAGACGGTTTCTTGAGGGGGGCGAGGGTATTTGTGCAGTCTGTGATCCAGCAATGTAGGTGGCGGGCGGAGGAGTTGGCATCAGTGGAGGTCACTAGGGGGGACTTGATCAGGGTGAATTGCAGCTGTTCTTGGGTGATGTTGTTCCAGTTTCTGCGGGGCAGGTTGTGCCCTATCAAAATAAAAAAGCCCCCCAAAATAAAAAAAACCCTAGCCTACAATAAACTAACAATGGCCCTTAAAAGGGCCTTTTGTGGGGCATTGCCCCAAAGATATCAGCTCTTTTACATGTAAAAAAAAATACAAACAACTCCCCAACAGTAAAACTCACCACCCACCCAACCAACCCCCCCAAATAAAATAACTATCTAAAATAACATAAGCTACCCATTACCCTGAAAAGGGCATTTGTATGGGCATTACCCTTAAAAGGGCATTTAGCTCTTTTACTGCCCAGACCATAATCTAAAAATAAAACCCACCTAAAAACCCTTAAAGGGACAGTCTACACCAGCATTTTTATTGTTTTAAAAGATAGATAATCCCCTTATTACCCATTTCCCGGTTTTGCATAACCAACACAGTTATAATAATATGCTTTTAACCTCTGTGATTATCTTGTATCTAAGCCTCTGCAAACTGCCCCTTTTTCAGTTCTTTTGATAGACTTGCAGTCTAGCCAATCAGTGCCTGCTCCCAGATAACTTCTCGTGCACAAGCACAGTGTTATCTATATGAAATACGTGAACTAACACCCTCTAGTGGTGAAAAACTGTTAAAATGCAATCTGAAAGAGGTGGGCTTCAAGGTCTAAGAAATTAGCATATGATCCGCCTAGATTAAGCTTTCAACTAAGAATACCAAGAGAACAAAGCAAAATTGGTGATAAAAGTAAATTGGAAAATTGTTTAAAATTACATGCTCTATCTGAATCATGAAAGTTTATTTTGGCCTAGACTGTCCCTTTAAAAAAAACCTAACACTAACCACCGATGATCCACTTACAGTTATTGAAATCCCGCTTGAAGGATCCATCCAGCCGGTGAAGTCCTCATCCAGGCGTCAAGAAGTCTTTATCCATGCGGGAAGAAGTTTTCATCCAGACGGCATCTTCTATCTTCACCCATCCGGCGCAGAGTGGGTCCATCCTAAAGACATCCAGCATGGATCATCCTCTTCATGCGGTCGCTGACGTACACTGGAACTTTAATGCAAGTGAAGCCATCAAAGATGGCGCCCTTTGCATTCCTATTGGCTGAAAGATTTCAATCAGCCAAAAGGAATTAGAGCTGCTAAAATCATATTGGCTGTTCAAATCAGCCAATAGGATTTGAGCAGCTTTTATTCTATTGGCTGTTCCAATCAGCCAATAAAATAAGAGCTCAAATCCTATTGGCTGATTGGAACAGCCAATATAATGAGAGCTGCTCAAATCTTATTGGCTGATTTGAACAGCCAATAGGATATTAGCAGCTCTAATTTCTATTGGCTGATTAAAATCTTTCAGCCAATAGGAATGCAAGGGACGCCATCTTTAAAGGCATCACTTGCATTGAAGTTCTAGTGTACGGTGGCGACCGTATGAAGAGGATGCTCCGCGCCGGATGTCTTCAGGATGGACCCGCTCCGTGCCGGATGAAGATAGAAGATGCCGTCTGGATGAAGACTTCTTGGTGCATGGATAAAGACTTTGCCGGCTGGATGAAGACTTCTTGCTGCATGGATGAAGACTTCGCCGGCTGGATGAAGACTTCTTGCCGTCTGGATGAGGACTTCGCCGGCTGGATGGATCCTTCAAGCGGGACTTCAATAACTGTAAGTGGATCATCGGGGGTTAGTATTAGTTTTTTAAGGTTTTTTTGGGTGGGTTTTATTTTTAGATTAGGGTCTGGGCAGTAAAAGAGCTAAATGCCCTTTTAAGGGCAATGCCCATACAAATGCCCTTTTCAAGTCAATGGGTAGCTTAGCTTATTTTAGATAGTTATTTTATTTGGGGGGTTGGTTGGGTGGGTGGTGGGTTTTACTGTTCGGGGGTTTGTATTTTTTTTTTTTTACAGGTAAAAGAGCTGATATCTTTTAAGCAATACCCCACAAAAGGCCCTTTTAAGGGCTGTTGGTAGTTTATTGTAGTCTAGGGTTTTTTTTATTTTTGAGGGGGCTTTTTTATTTTGATAGGGCTATTATCTTAAGTGTAAACATTTTTATTTTTGATAATTTGCTTTTTTATTTTTCGTAATTTAGTCTTTGTTTTTTTTGGTAACTTACAGCTAGATTATGAGTTGTGCGTTAAGGTAAAAAAGCAGCGTTAAGAGGTCCTAATGCTGTTTTTTTACGCCCGCTGCTATTACGAGTCTTGAAGGTTTTGAGTCACCGCACACTTCTGTAGCCTTACCGCAAAACAAATTACGTAAACTTCGTAAAGTCTTTTTCCTATGTAACTTCCATAGCGCCGGTATTACGAGTCTGTCCTGGGAGGCCAAACAGAGAGCTGTACACCCTACCCCGCCAAGAGTCCTAACGCATTTAAAAGTCAGTATTTAAGAGTTTTATGGTACAACGCCGTAACATAAAACTCATAACTAAAGTGCTAAAAGTACACTAACACCCATAAACTACCTATTATAAACCCTAAACCGAGTCCCTCCCGCATTGCAAACACTAAAATACATTTTTTAACCCCTAATCTGCCGCTCCGGACACCGCCGCCACCTACATTATATTTATGAACCCCTAATCTGCTCCCCCCACATCGCCGACACCTACATTATATTTATTAACCCTAATCTGCCGTGTCCAATGTCGCCGCAACCTACCTACACTTATTAACCCCTAATCTGCTGCTCCCAACGTCACCACCACTATAATAAACATATTAACCCATAAACCGCCACACTCCCGCCTTGCAAACATTAGTTAAATATTATTAACCCCTAATCTGCCATCCCTAACATCGCTGCCACCTACCTACATTTATAAACCCCTAATCTGCCGCCCCAATGTCGCCGCCACTATACTAAATGTATTAACCCCTAAACCTAAGTCTAACCCTAACACCCCCTAACTTAAATATAATTTAAATAAATCTAAATAAATTTACTATAATTAACTACATTATTCCTATTTAAAACTAAATACTTACCTATAAAATAAACCCTAAGCTAGCTACAATATAACTAATAGTTACATTGTAGCTAGCTTAGGGTTTATTTTTATTATACAGGCAACTTTGTATTTATTTTAACTAGGTAGAATAGTTATTAAATAGCTATTAACTATGTAATAACTACCTAGCTAAAATAAATACAAAAGTACCTGTAAAATAAAACCTAACTTATGTTACAATAACACCTAACACTACACTATAATTAAATAAATTAACTAAATTAAATACAATTACCTAAATTAAATTAAATTAGCTAAAGTACAAAAAACCCCCACTAAATTACAGAAAATAATAAACAAATTACAGATATTTAAACTAATTACACCTAATCTAATAGCCCTATCAAAATAAAAAAAGCCCCCTAAAATAAAAAAACCCTAGCCTAAACTAAACTACCAATAGCCCTTAAAAGGGCCTTTTGTGGGGCATTGCACCAAAGTAATCAGCTCTTTTACCTGTAAAAAAAAAAGCAAACAACCCCCCCAACAGTAAAACCCACCACCCACACAAACAATGCCCCAAATAAAATACTATCTAAAAAAAAACTAAGCTCCCCATTGCCCTTAAAAGGGCATTTGGATGGGCATTGCCCTTAAAAGGGCAGTTAGCTCTTTTGCACGCCAAAGTCCCTAACCTAAAAATAAAACCCACCAATTACACATTTAAAAAAACCTAACACTAACCCCCTGAAGATCGATTTACAGTTCTGAAGACCGGACATCCATCCTCAAGGAAGCGGCAGAAGTCTTCATCCAACTGGGCAGAAGTCCTCAACGAAGCCGGGGGATGTCTTCATCCAAGCCGGGCAAAGTGGTCCTCCCGACAGGCCGAAGTCTTCATCCAGACGGCATCTTCTATCTTCATCTGACATGGAGCGGGTCCATCTTCAAGACATCCAACGCGGAGCATCCTCTTCATCCGATGACTACCCGATGAATGAAGGTTGCTTTAAGTGAGGTCATCCAAGATGGCGTCCCTTAGACTCCGATTGGCTGATAGAATTCTATCAGCCAATCGGAATTAAGGTAGAAAAAATCCTATTGGCTGATCCAATCAGCCAATAGGATTGAGCTAGCATTCGTTGGCTGATTGGAACATCGGATGGATGAATATAGAAGATGCCGTCTGGATGAAGACTTCTGCCCGTCTGGAGGACAACTGCGCCCGGCTTGGATGAAGACTTCTCCCGGCTTCGTTGAGGACTTCGACCCGATTGGATGAAGACTTCTGCCACTTCCTTGAGGATGGATGTCGGATCTTCAGAACAGTAAGTGGATCTTCAGGGGGTTAGTGTTAGGTTTTTTTATGGGTGTATTGGGTGGGTTTTATTTTTAGGCTAGGGACTTTGGGTCGCAAAAGAGATAACTGCCCTTTTAAGGGCAATGCCCATCCAAATGCCCTTTTCAGGGCAATGAGGAGCTTAGGTTTTTTTTAGATAATATTTTATTTGGGGTGTTGGTTGTGTGGGTGGTGGGTTTTACTGTTGGGGGGGTTGTTTGTATTTTTTTTTACAGGTAAAAAAGCTGATTACTTTGGGGCAATGCCCCGCAAAAGGCCCTTTTAAGGGCTATTGGTAGTTTAGGCTTGAGGTTTTTATTATTTTGGGGGGGCTTTTTTATTTTGATAGGGCTATTAGATTAGGTGTAATTAGTTTGAATATCTTGTAATTTGTTTATTATTTTCTGTAATTTTATTTTCTGTAATTTAGTGGGGGTTTTTTCTACTTTAGCTAATTTAATTTAATTTAGGTAATTGTATTTAATTTAGTTAATTTATTTAATTGTAGTGTAGTATTAGGTGTTATTGTAACTTAGGTTAGGTTTTATTTTACAGGTACTTTTGTATTTATTTTAGCTAGGTAGTTATTAAATAGTTAATCAATATTTAATAACTATTCTACCTAGTTAAAATAAATACAAAGTTGCCTGTAAAATAAGAATAAACCCTAAGATAGCTACAATGTAACTATTAGTTATATTGTAGCTAGCTTAAGGTTTATTTTATAGGTAAGTATTTAGTTTTAAATAGGAATAATTTAGCTAATTATAGTATGTTTATTTAGATTTATTTAAATTATATTTAAGTTAGGGGGTGTTAGGGTTAGACTTAGTTTTAGGGGTTAATACATTTAGTATAGTGGCGGCGACTTTGTGGGCGGCAGATTGGGGGTTAATAAATGTAGGTAGGTGGCGGCAATGTTAGGGACGGCAGATTAGGGGTTAATAATATTTAACTAATGTTTGAGAGGCGGGAGTGCGGCGGTTTAGGGGTTAATATGTTTATTATAGTGGCGGCGACGTTGGGGGCGGCAGATTAGGGGTTAATAAGTGTAGGTAGGTTGTGGCGAAATTGGGGGAGGCAGATTAGGGGTTAATAAGAATAATGTAGGTGGGTGGCGGCGATTTTTGGGGGCGGCAGATTAGAGGTTAATAAGTGTAAGATTAGGGGTGTTTAGACTCGGGGTTCAAGTAAGAGTGTAAGGTGTAAACATAAATTTTATATCCCCATAGGAATCAATGGGGCTGCGTTACTGAGTTTTACGCTGCTTTTTTGCAGTTGTTAGACTTTTTCTCAGCCGGTTCTCCTCGGGAAATCGTGCACAATGGGGAAATCGTGCACGAGCACGTACGACCAGCTCACGCAGCGCTGGTATTGAAGTGCGGTAAGGAGCAAAATTTTGCTCAACGCTCACTTCTTGTCTTTTAACGACGGGTTTGTAAAAACTCGTTAAACCAGCGCTGTAGAAAAGTGAGCGGTCAGTAAAATCTGCTCGTTAGCACCACATAGCCTCTAACGCAAAACTCGTAATCTAGCCGTTAGTGTTTGTTTGTTTTTGTACTTTAGGACTTTGTAATAATGTTTAATTGTAGATTTAAATAATTTTGGTAGGGTTAGGTTTTTTAATATGTAATTTATTTATTTTAATTGGTAGTTTAATGTAATTGTAATAAAATAGGGTAGGTTAATTAATAGTTTAAAATGAGTTTCTTTTAATTCTACAGGTAAGTTTTAATGTATATGAAAATAGGGATGTTGTAATTTTAATTTAAAGTTAAGGGTTTGTTAGGTTTAGAGGTTAATAGCTTAATTTAGTTTTTTGCGATGTGGGGGACTGACGGTTTAGGGGTTAATAGGTTTAGTTAGTGGTGGTGATGTGGGAGGCCAGAGGTTTAGGGGTTAATAAGTTTATTTAGGTTGCGGCAGGGTCATGGAGCAGCGGGATAGGGGTTAATAGCTTTATTTATGTTGCGGCGGGGTCGGAGAGCGACGGGATAGGGGTTAAACATTTTAGTATAGTGGCGGTGTTTAGTAAAATGGTATAAATAAAGTTGGGAAAAAACAAGAATAGTTATACAGTCATTGATGACTGTTAGTTAACAACAGTCAGATCATCATCGCCCCGTACTTGGTGAGCGTACTTTTGACGGCTTTATTTATAAATATGGAGATCGTATTGAGATCCGCGGCCGCAATGTTTGGCGATGTTAGGCGAGCGTATTGATGCTGGCGAATGCAACAGAGTTGACGGTTTGATAGATATCCCCCCTATATATTTAAAGTATAGAGTGCACAAAAAAATGTTGACTGCATTAACATTCTCTGGTTAATATCTCTAATCATTGACTTGTATTATCAATAGCGCTCCATTTGTTATCAAGGTCAAAAAGTAATCGCTGTATAAATATTGCAAGCTGATTTTAATGACAGCAGAAAAAACTGAGTTACTAGAAATAAATAACTTAGACCTTTTTCTGAGTCCCTTAGCAGGCAGCGAGTGAGAAGAATGAGTCAGGTTTGATGCATACAGAAGATGATTTGATAGGTTGTGAAATAAAATAACATTTAAATTGTTTAATCTAAGTTCTATATGGTTTTGGTTGTGAATTTTATAGACTAAGAATATAAAAAAACATATCTTTGTTTTGCGAATATTTGCAAATGGTGCGTTTTGGGTTTTCCATTTCTTTAAAAATTCTTTGTTTCCCTTGAGTGATGCTTTGTAAAGCCTTAAGTCTTCAGAAATGTTCCCCCTGCATTGTGCAATATTTCCTCTGCAATAACATTTAATTTGAATTGCTAATACAAACTGGTAGTACAGACACGAAGAAAAACATAGCCACTTAGTTTTTAATATAGTGAGAAAATCCATGTATTTGCAGAGAGAAAAAGCACCTCACTTAAAATTTAATTCAGTCGCGTAACACTTTAAGCACTTAAAGCAATGCTGTAGGTTGGTAAAATAAAGCTGTCCGTGTCTTAACAAAAAACATAGCATTAAATTGACATAGCCTAGTGTAAAAACCTTTTACCCCGCATAATGCATTTGACACTTACATTTTTTCACAATATGATTTTAAATTAAAAATTATCTCTTGTCCAAATATTTCAGAGTCACGTGCATGTATGCTTCTTCTATTGAAATTAAAGAGTCCCTAGAGGGGTGTCAGCTGTGATGACCAAGAAAGTTAAAGTGATAGTCTACACAATTTTTTTTTATTGTTTAAAAAGAGAAAATTATTTTATTACATATTCCCCAGTTTTGCTTAACACACACAGTTATATTAATTTACTTTTTACCTCTGTGACTACCTTGTATCTATGTCTCTGAAGACTGCCCCTTATCTCAGTTCTTTTGCCAGACATGCATTTTAGCTAATCAGTGCTGACTCATAAATGACTCCACAAATGCACTGAGATAAGAGACGGCCTTCAAACGTTTAGAAATTAGCATATAAACCTACCTAGGTTTAGCTTTCAATAAATAATACCAAGCGAACAAATTAAATTTGATGATAAAAATAAATTGCAAAGTAGTTTAAAATTGCATGCCCTATCTGAATCATAAAAGTTTAATTTTGACAAGACTGTCCCTTTAAGTGGAACTTTGACAATGCATATCACATGCTTCTTTATGCATAAAAAGTAGAATCTAACACAGTTGTATCAGCAGTTTATTTCCTGCTACTATTCAATGAAAGATAAGGATAATCTCCACAACTCTATTTGAGGAGAGGGACATTGCTCTACAAGCCTGAATATAAAAACCATTGAGTTATTCAGAACAGGATCATACATTATTTTTCTTATTATTTTCCCATGTAAGAAGAATTAGGAATGGCTAGACCTTTCTGACACCATTTTGGGGAATCCAGCTCCTCCAATCACAGCTTCCCCTCAGGCAATGTTTGCTCTGGGGGGGAAGCCGTGATTGGAGGAAGCCAGATTCATCATTGGTGACGTATGAAGAGACTTGCGACGGGAGAGGGAAGCGCTGGAGCGGCTTTCCAGAATAAAAGGTAAGTATTTGTACAAAAAACAGGGAAATGTAAACTTTGATGAATGAAAGTGCCCCTGCTTTTAATAGTATTTTTTAAAACAGGGCACTGATTCATCAAAGTTTACCTTCACTTTAATGGATTCACTAGAAATGAATGGTTATTATTCAGTGGTTACTAAATTAAACCAAAATACAAAATTGCAGTCAAATCAGTTTACACAATCAAGAATAATATATACTTGAAAAAAAAAAATAGATGTATCATAGAACCTGTGATCAATTGTATGGCTTAGCTACTGTGATATATATATTGTGCACTATATTCTTTTTTGTTTACCTACTTTGACATTAAGTAATGACAAGAATGTATATTGATAAGGTTATCCTGAGGATTAATTAAACCTACACTTCAAATAGAAATATAAACAGACTAGATGGGTCCACTGGTTTTAATCTGCCAGCAAAATGACTGCTTCTGTGTTTCTTAATTGTTAAATTAGAAAGTGAACAAGGGACTTGGAGAACTGTAGTTGACTCTAAAGAATAAATCATCACACACATTTCACTTGCAGTTGTGAATAGTTTATTATTTTGTTTTTTTCTAATAAATATATAAGTATTCACAAATGGCCATATGGATGATCTTGTCTTTTTATATGTATTGAATGCAATGAAAAGAACAAGGCAGGCTAATGAGGTTTTTATAGACACACATACAATAAACTTTAACTGATGCCTTTGTGTAATCAAGTGGTGAATGATGAGTGCTAAGTTCAATATGTCTTTTTGTCAGTATGGTGAGAATGATGTTGCAAACAACAACTCACCTTGTATGTCACAGTTGCTTAAAATGGTTGTTTGTACTTGATGGTTTCCAGGAATCAAAATGCCCTAGATTTAGACAAGACTGAGCTGAGAGGGCAGAAGTGGTAAGCTAGAAGAGTGCGGTGAGGTAATGCTTAAAGGGACAGCCTAGGCCAAAATAAACTTTCATGATTCAGATAGAGCATGTAATTTTAAACAATTTTCCAATTTACTTTTATCGCCAATGTTGCTTTGTTCTCTTGGTATTCTTAGTTGAAAGCTTAACCTAGGAGGTTCATATGCTAATTTCTTAGACCTTGAAGCCCACCTCTTTCAGATTGCATTTTAACAGTTTTTCACCACTAGAGGGTGTTAGTTCACATATTTCATATAGATAACACTGTGCTCGTGCACGAGAAGTTATCTGGGAGCAGGCACTGATTGGCTAGACTGCAAGTCTGTCAAAAGAACTGAAAAAAGGGGCAGTTTGCAGAGGCTTAGATACAAGATACTCACAGAGGTTAAAAGTATATTATTATAACTGTGTTGGTTATGCAAAACTGGGAAATGGGTAATAAAGGGATTATCTATCTTTTAAAACAATAAAAATTCTGGTGTAGACTGTCCCTTTAAAGGGACGTTAGCCAGTTTGAGATTGTTTTATGAAATGTTTAATTCAAAATGCAACATACTTTTATTATATATATTGTCTCTTTTATTCTCTAATTTAAAGGGACAATAAAGTAGAAGTTAAACTTTCCAATTTTCTTCTGTTATCCAATGTGCTTTGTTCTCATGGTATCATTTGTTCAAGAACATACATAGGTAGGCTCAGGAGCAGCAATACACTACTGGGAACTAGCTGACGAAGAAAGGAAGGTTCAGGAAAAAATTAGTATCTGCCATTAAACCCAACAAACAGAAAAAAGACACCTCTGCAACAAGCTAATGCCCCCCTAACACAATAATATATAGGAGAGCCCAAAATAAAAAAAATGCCACAACTTAATAATAAAAAAATATATACATAAAATACAATATGAAACAAGACAGATGGAAATGGAAGAGAAAAGCTTAGATGGGGTTTTGAGGTTGCACCACTGAATAAATAAATGGGCTGAAGCCCCTAATGTTTTTGGAAATGATCAACTCTTTTATAGGACGGTACAGTTTATGTAATAATAAATAACAAATAATCATGTTATTATCAGTCAGTGGGGTTTTAGATGTTAGAAAAGCAGGTGATTTATTTTAAGGGGAAATTATTTAACAAAATAACACATAAGGAGAGATAACAATACCGTGTTAGTGCCAGTTTACGAGTGGAGCGGAAGTTTGTGATTGCATTTCAGCATTAAAATCGCTAAAACTATTTTTTTGCGCTCAGAGATTCGTATTCGCATGCTGTGGTAACAAACAGACGTTAAGAAGTTGCGAACGCAAAATCGCATTCCCCATAAATTTCAAGGGAGCCAAAAGAACTGAAAAAAAACCTAATACCCACAATCGCGCAAATACGATCACTGTTATTTAAAAGTGCAACATAAGAAGATAATACTGCATATTTCATAATCCAATCTCCTGCACATTGCAGAATATGTTCTATTTATTCTTAAAGAGATATTTAAATATATATCTGATTGATTTTTGCACAAATATATATTTATATCTATATTTAGATGGTTATATATAGGTATATATATATATATATATATATACAGATATATAAAGGAATATCTATTTAAAAATTACATAGAAAATATTCTACTATGTGCAGAACATTGGCTTGTTAAATATTTACAGTAAATACATAGTTAAACACTTTATTAAATATGAATATTATAAACTTAAGATTTTTCATGTTTCATCTACTTGACTGCAAGTATGTATGTGTGCATATGTATATACATGTCTGTAAATACATAAATACACATATAAATACGTAAATACATATGTTCACACACACACATATATATAATATATAAATATAAATATATATATATATAAATTGACCCTCATATAAATTACTCTGCAAGGATAAATAAATGACACAGACACCAACCTGGGTTGTAAAGGCTGCAGCTCCACATTTATTACCAATAAATATATAAACATTAACATATAAATATTAACCAAACATTTAACCAATTGACAACAAACCCTAAAACCCTCAGGAGGTGCTTGCCTAAACTAAGCCACCAGACTTTTGTCCATCTTCCATCCAACTTGCCTCCCCTAAACACACAGGGGGTACACCTCATTAACCATCCACTTAATCCACCCAGCAAGCACCCCCACCAAACTAGCTGCGACAAGGCTATAATCAGGGAGGGAGGGAGAAACTGCTTCTACCACGATAATTCTAGAAGAGGTCGTGTTTCCGGTTGGCCCTCTCCTAAATCATCTAAGCCCCACCCCCTTTAGACACCACCCCTTGCTTCATTAAGTGAGGGTCAAAAGCCCTCCCCTTCTATTCATAGCTCCGGGCTCACTTGACCCTCATATAAATTACTCTGCAAGGATAAATAAATGACACAGACACCAACCTGGGTTGTAAAGGCCACAGCTCCACATTTATTACCAATAAATATATAAACATAAACATATAAATATTAACCAAACATTTAACCAATTGACAAAAAACCCTAAAACCCTCAGGAGGTGCTTGCCTAAACTAAGTCACCAGACTTTTGTCCATCTTTCATCCAACTTGCCTCCCCTAAACACACATGGGGTACACCTCATTAACCATCCACTTAATCCACCCAGCAAGCACCCCCACCAAACTAGCTGCAACAAGGCTATAATCAGGGAGGGAGGGAGAAACTGCTTCTACCACGATAATTCTAGAAGAGGTCGTGTTTCCGGTTGGCCCTCTCCTAAATCATCTAAGCCCCACCCCCTTTAGACACCACCCCTTGCTTCATTAAGTGAGGGTCAAAAGCCCTCCCCTTCTATTCATAGCTCCGGGCTCACTTGACCCTCATATAAATTACTCTGCAAGGATAAATAAATGACACAGACACCAACCTGGGTTGTAAAGGCCACAGCTCCACATTTATTACCAATAAATATATAAACATAAACATATAAATATTAACCAAACATTTAACCAATTGACAAAAAACCCTAAAACCCTCAGGAGGTGCTTGCCTAAACTAAGTCACCAGACTTTTGTCCATCTTTGATCCAACTTGCCTCCCCTAAACACACATGGGGTACACCTCATTAACCATCCACTTAATCCACCCAGCAACCACCCCACTGCCACAAGAGAGGCAATCACAGCCTCAGCCCACCTCCCACTGCAAGGCCTTTAGAACCCCCTCACGTAAGTTAAAATTGAAAAGATGAATGCCCACCTCATTTAGGTGCACCAAGTCTTTTGAGAAGAAACATCTTCCTGACTCCCCTTCAAACTCTACATGTCTGATTGATGTCCCACCCCTTTTATTCACAAAACCACTTATTGTCCTGTTAACCTTATGTCTTGAAGCATCCAACCTCATGCCTCCGAAGCCAAACCACCTTAAAACAGCCGTATTCAGGTCAATCCCCAATTGACTCCCCTTCTCCTTAGACATAGCTGCCGTTCTTGCTCTCGCTATGTACGAATGACCAATTAGCCAACATGAAATGGGACCTGCAACAACACAATAAGGCCGCATTAATGAATTATCACATCAGCACGGGAGGAACATATGACTGAAATCTTCTCGATTCCCACCTACCAATTATTTTGTTCACTTGCTCTGCCAAACCTAAGGAACTAGCCTCTGTAGCCGCCCCTATCCTGAATGAATGGGACCCAAACTCAGCTGCTGTGAAACCAGCCCCATCCAAAGCCTTTCTGAAAACCGCCACAAATTGAAAGCGTGATAAAAAAGACCCATTTTCGTGTACCAACAGGGGCCCTCCCTCTTGATCCCTCACCCCCAAGAAGCTCTTTACTGATGTCAACGGGCAACATTCTCCACCCACCGCCCCCAGGCTGACCAGAGCGCATTTGCCTAGTTGATCGGTCTTAGATTTACATAACCAAATATGAACCCTATCTCCCTCCAACCAAACATCCTCCAGCCTCCCTCTTGTTTGCACTCACTATCTCCGAGATTGGGAAAGCCCCAAAAAAGGCTAACACGAACGCTAATTTAAAAAGTAAAAATTCAAAGTAAGATTTACACATACCGTGCAAAGACCTCACCACCGCCTTCAGAACAGAAAAAACTACAGGCCTTCTAGCATCCCCCCTTTCTTCTCTCCGGGCCCAACCCCTGGCCGTTAGCCGCACCACAAATACCTTAGTTATATCCTCCCAACCCAACAACTGAAATAGAAACGCCAGAGCGGACAGTCTCCTCTGAACCATAGCTTTAGAAGCCCTTTCAGCTTGCCATTCCCTCATCCACTGCAGCAAAAGGTCTAGCCTGATTGGACTCCTACCCCTTTCTGGATTACCTCTTATAAAAAACCACCATTGCTTCTATACCTGCCAGTAGGCCTTCCAAGTTGATCGAGCTAACACTCCTCTCACCAGGCCCACTAGATCGGAAACGCCATGGTCCACAGACTCTTCGGACATGGATCTCCCACCTCCTCTGCGGCTGGGGCCAAAGTTCGAAAACGGTCCCACTGCAAACGGGAAAGAGCGTCAGCTATCCCATTATTTTTACCAGCTACATGAATGGCTCTAAAACAAACATTGTTCCTCAAGCATTCCAGCACAAACAGTCTTAACAAACTAACTACTGGCAGAGAATTAGCTGTCAGTCTGTTAACTGCCATCACCACCCCCATGTTGTCAGATCTAAAAGTGACTCTTTTGTCCGCAAGCCTCATTGACCACACCTTCAATGCAACCCATAATGGAAATAACTCTAGAAAGGTTACATTCTTCGTTAAACCATCCTCCAACCACTCCTCCGGCCATTGGCCCATGCACCACCGACCTCCCATGTAAGCCCCAAAACCGATTCCGCCAGCCGCGTCTGTGAACAGCTCCAAATCAGATGCCAGTACCCTAGGCTGTGGGATCAGGGTTCTCCCGTTAAAACTGTCAAGGAACGACATCCACACCTTCAGATCCTCTCTGTGCTGCCGTGAGAGGCGCACGTGATGATGAGGTTCCTTTACTCCCGCCAACACCAATGACAACCTCCTTGAGAACACTCTCCCCACTGGCATGATGCGGCAGGCAAAGTTAAGCTTCCCCAGCAGAGATTGCAGTTCCATTAATGTCGCCTTCAGTTTTCTCTTTACTGCCGCCAGTCTCCTCCAGATCCTCCAGCTTGTCCTGTGGCAGACTGCACTCCATAGTAACGGAATCAATGGCGATTCAATAAAAAGTTCAAGGATGTACTGTTTTGTCTGCCACCACTGGAATTCCAAAGTCAGCCGCAACTTGCCCAACAGCCTGCCGCACTTGTCACCCTCCGGCCTACCCATGAGCAAGAAGTTGTATAAATAATGAACTAAGGATCTACATTTCGCCCGCCTGGACACAACTCATTCAACAAACGTACTAAATTTCTCAAAATAGGAACAAGATATGGAACAGCCCATTGGTAATGTTAAATCAACAAAATATGAACCATCGAAAAAACAGCCTAACAAATGATGGCAACTTGGGTGCACTAGGAGCAGCCGGAAAGCAGCCTCCACATCCACCTTTGCCAGCAGTGCCCCCTACCCACCTTGCAAAGCAACTCAGACGCCTTATCAAAAGATGCGTACCTAACTGCTGTCAGTTCTGGGTCAATCCCATCAATCACAGACTCCCCTTTTGGGTGAGACATCACCGGAACTGACCTTTCGTCTTCTTAGGAACAACCCCCAATGGTGACACCCGTAACTTGGCCAAAGGGCGTTCAGCAAATGGCCCGGCCATACACCCCAGTTGTACCTCCTTCTGCAACTTATCCCGCACCACCTGTGGGAATTCCCTAGCCGACTTCAAGTTTCTAACTACTTCTGATTCTGGCCTGTCAACAAAAGGAATTAAAAACCCCGAACTAAAACCTGATAACAACAATTCAGCGTCCTCCTTTCTGCCCCAATTACCATACATTTTAGCCACGGGAGCATCCTTTCTACCCTCACCGGGGTCCATGCCCAAAACGACCACTTCTCCTGACTATCCCCCAAACTTACCCTTGTGGAAACACCGGCTTTGGGGATGCAATCCCCCGCAAGTGGAGCATTCATGCTTATACTTGCAGGTAGTTCCAAATCTGCAGTACCCATCATTGAACTGGAAGCATAGCCCTTTCCTAATAGCCACCGCTGTCCCACTGGCCTGACCTCTCCTAAATCCTGCACTCATCCCTCAAAAGGACTGGCTCCCTCGCAATGACATCATGATTTCTAGCCAGATCCCCATATCCCGGTCGTCCCAACGCATGTCCGGCCTTACTGCAATCCGCTGACGAAACTGCTCATCGTACCGCCACCAGTTCACCCCCCCATAGGTTCTGTACGCTGAAGCAATCTCATCATAATAGCAGAAAAGGGGGGAACCCTGCTCTGGAAACTTCTCCGCTATGACACTAGCCAGTATGCAAAAAGCCCTGGACCAATTTGTAAATGTTTTGGGCAGCTTCCTGTACCTCTTTTTTCTTTCCTCCTCTTTCTTGCCCGGCTCTGCTTTGTTGTCTTCCTTAATTTCCAAAAATTGATCCAATGGCAAGATTGAAAAAATCTCCAAAAACTCCCTCTTCCAAATTGTTTCTTTCGTCTCCGCTGTCAAGTGCAGGCCCAATGGTCCTATGGAGCACAGGCATGGCCATCTGAAAGCCTCTTTGGACACTTTTAGGCTCCTTGTCCTGAAATGGATCCTCCAGCCGGCGTCCCCCCAGCCGGCCCTGTGCCACTTGCCTCGGTAGTCCAGGCCCTCGCCGCCGACGCTCCCTCAGCTGCAGCTGTAGGCACTGCGTCTCTCCTTGGACCTGCTCTGTGTTCTGCGACCCTCCTGGACACCGACTGCCTCCTGGACCTGGAGCGGGTCTGCCATTATGTGTTCCTGCCTCTTTCTTGTTGCTCCAGCCTCGCCCAGGTTGGAGATGACCGGTCCCTATCTATGCCTCTATAAGGTAGCGGGGAATGTGAGTGCCCCCTCCTGTACCCTGCTCCTGCTTGATCCTCCCTCCTGCTGCCCCTGACCTGGACTGGGCTGGGCCCTAAGTCCTGCAATGTAGAAGAGAGAAACCTGGCAGTACCCTTTGCTCCTTTCCCTCCTTCTAGACACCTCCCTCTCTCTTCTGTCCACATCCCCTTCCACACACCTCCTCCTCCCTGGGCCAGAGCTCCAAGCTCCGCCATCTGCTCTCTCTGAGAAGGCCTGCAATAACTGGGCCAAGGCATCAGTGTCACTTACCCTGCCCATGCAAACTGGTTCCGCTGGTGATCTCACTTCCCCTTCCTCCTCCTCAAAGTCGCTATAGTGCTCCAATATGTGCAGGGAGTCCCCCTCCGCTTCCAGTAGTTCCAGGTTCAGGTCCTTAATTGTTGCTGGCCTACTAGAGTGCACTGAAACATGAAAAGACACTGTTAACATAATCCCCCCCAGACCCAAGTTACCCTGTCATCCTGCCAAAGGGGCAATGAGCTATGTGACTCTCCCCCCTTTCTTTTCTTTTTTCTTTTTGGGGGGGGGGGGGCCCTGAAGCTAAACACAGCTAAGGAATCCATGCTTGCAGAATTCCTTTAACATTCATGTTTTTTCTTTTTTATATATCCAGGCCTCATAATATGGCCTGTCCCCACCCACCCCGGTCTAATACAAGTTTCCCTAGGCCTTCCTGCACCCTACCCTAACTGCACACCCACTGCCTACACCATCTGCTACCTAGCCTCCTAACAGGCCCCCTTAACACTTTGCTTCCTAACTACTTAACAGGTGACCTTGTCAGTCACGCCCCTACTTGCTCATTTATGCACTATTCCTGTCCCTTCTCATTCCCCCCCCTCGCTTCCTACAGCCTCTTCTCACCCCTTTCTTTTTCTTTTTATAGTTTTTTTCCTTTTTATAGTTTTTATATATATTGGGGCATCCCCAATCCAGCCCCTGTGCCGTTATCGGCATCCCCAATGCAGGGCCCCTCTCAAGCCTGCCGCCACTTGCCCTGTTATGTTCCATTTCCCCAGTGCCTTTTCATTTGTGACTCAGTGTCACTTACCTTCCACCTCCGCCGTCACGCTGCTCCTCCGCGCGGCCGCCGTCCCCTGCGGCCTAGACTCAGCTCCTGCCTCCACAGCTGCCGCATCTGCCTGATCAGCGCTCCGCCTCTCATCCACAGCGGCCACCCAACCTCTCCTGCCTTGTCTCCCCACCGATGCCGAGCCTCCTCTAGGGCACCTCCTCGCTCCATCTGGGCTTAATCTCTCCGGCGGCTTCAACCGTCGTGCTGTCCTGGACCATCTGCCTCCATCCATTGCGACCTCACCTCCGCTGCTCTCCTGGACATCCGACTGCCACCTGCAACTGCTGGAGGACCCAGCCATCTCCTTTTTCCTGCAACAGTGATGTTGCCAGCTCCACCAGCTCCTGTAGCTGCGCCATGGCCGCCGCGATAAGTGGTAGAAGGGAGAAACTGCTTCTACCATGATGATTCTAGAAGAGGCCGTATTTCGGTTGGCCCTCTCCTAAATCATCTAAGCCCACCCCCTTTAGACCCCACCCCTTGTTTCATTAAGTGAGGGTCAAAAGCCCTCCCCTTCTATTCATCGCACTGGGCTCACTATATATAGAGATAGATAGATAGATAGATAGATAGATAGATAGATAGATAGATAGATAGATATAGAGAGTTGTAACACAGATGGCTTGCAATCACTGGATCTCCAAAAAAGTGTTTATTCACAGGCGTGATGTTTTGCAGTCTTCCTCTCTTATTCGCACAGACGGCTTGAAGAAGGGGTGAAGACCAAGAAACTTCACTCTTGTGAATAAACACTTTTTTGGAAATCCAGTGGTGAGTGCAAGCCATCTGTGCTCAATCTTTATTATATTGCCTGAACCCTAGTGGATGAATTTGGAGTTAGGGTGCACTTTGCATATATATATATATATATATATATATATATATATATATATATATATATATATATATATATATATATATATCTATATATATATATATATATATATATATACATCTTTAAACATGTGTATATATGTATCTCTATGTTAAAGCCCTTTGCAGTCCTTTTTTTTTCTCACACCTGAGACCTCATATCTTTAAACCTTATAACGTTTTATGCAAATTGTTTTTAATAATTAGTGTTATTGTTAGTATAACTTTACTGTGTTTTTTACAGAGTGTGACATTTAACCGGAGCTCTGAGGTCACGCTAATCATTCTAGCGTAAATTGCTCACGCATTCGCTTTCAACTTGTATTACGAGCAGAATTTAACTTGTGTGCAAAAGGCTGCGAAAACCTGATATAACTCACATGCAATCGCATAGATTACGAGTTTTGTGGTAACAGGGGTACGTTGCTAACGAGGCTTTATTTATTTAATTTTTTTTTTATTTTATTTTTTTTACATTTTAAATTCTTTATTGAAACATTCACAATACAGTCATAATTAAGAACATCAGTTATTAAAGTTACAGGAGCAATAATCATATCTAACAAGTTGTGCATGATGGTAAGACGCACTAAGCATAGTCCACAACATAGAATAAGAGAACTGAGCTCTCAAAGTTCCCAGCGAAATATAGTGTCCTTCAACATAATAGGGAAATAGCATCAGTATTCAACATTAACATGTAATTATGACAGTGTGATATTTATTGAACAGCAGATAATTAACAGACATTTCAGGGTTGACTCACAGGTAGTATATGTATATTAACAGGATAGACCACTCTGTGAGTTAATCTATATTTAGGTCTCAGCAATAGATAATATCTCCAAATGGAAATAAGAAGAAGAGAGGAGGAAAAGAAGTAGAGTATAGTAGAAAGAGAGGAGAAGAGAAAGGGAGATAGAAGGGAGAAAAAAAAAAGAGGGGGGGGAGGGAAAATGGGTGGCGGGCAGGGGGAAGGGGGAAAAAGGGACAAGAGGTTATCATTATAAGGGCAGATAAGTGGTGGGAAATGGCTCATAATCCTAGGGACCGGTTAAGTCGTAGGGACATGAAGCCCCGAGGCTTATTGGCTTGAACAGAGGTTGCGAAGGCTACTAAGCCTAAGAAGCGCTAATCAGGGCTGTACTCCCAAATCAAAGTGTGTTGATCTTCAGTACTATGAACATGAGACACATAGGCTTCCATTGATTTGAGATATTTTAAGGTTTCTACAATTTGGTCCCAGCTTGGGGAGGCCAATTGTAGCCACATCCTAGCGATAGATAATTTGATTGCAAGGAATAAGTAGACACAGAACATTTTCTGTTGGACAGGCAGTTTAGGAGGCAAGATGTGGAACAAGGCCACATTTGGTGTAGATGGTATTAGAATACCTTTCGTATTGCAATATTGAATTGCCTTTTGCCATAATGGTGCAACAACTGGGCAGGACCACCAGATGTGAGCTGGGGTGCTTAAGGCATCACAGCCTCTCCAACATTTTGGGGAATTTGTGTGTGAGATCTTAAATAAGCGAACCGGCGTCAGATGCCATTGCAAGAGTACTTTGAGAAATAATTCATACAGAGTGACACAGTGCATGGTTTTTCTTGTTAGCTGAGTCGCTATGCACCATTCCTGTGGTTCATGGATTATGTTTAGGGAAGATTCCCAACACTTTATCCGTGAGGATTTTAGAAAAATTGGAGGACGCAATATGTCCTGGGAAGATGACGAGAGTAATTTCTTAAACGAGAGTTTGAGGTCCCATTTCGTCTCCCACTTAGTTTTAGGACGTGGCGGGTCTTTGTCAAAACCCCAGGATTTGAGGAAACTCCGTAGTCTCCAAAACTCAAAATGGAGGGGGAGCGGTGGATTATATTTTCAGAGAAAAGCCTGATAGGAGAGTAGTTGGGTCCCTTCATATAGGTCAGAAACATTTGTGATACCCAGATCCTCCCAAAGGAGTGGATGGGTGTCTGGTAATGCAAGGAGGAGGCTCCTTATCGTATGAGACGGGGACGGATGAGGCGCAATTGTGGGTAGATTATGAATCTTATCCCAAAATTTTAAATTGGTATTTACTATAGGGTTCACTAAAGCCATTCTTGGCCTAGCGTGCGCAGGAAGCCAGATCAGGTCTGCAAGGGAAACCCCCGGTGGGAGGGAAGTTTGCTCCAGTTCTGCCCATCGACTACAAGCTGGTGAGCCCCACTGTGTCACATGCGAAAGACGAGCAGCTTCCTGATAATAGAGAATATTAGGAGCAGCTTCCCCTCCTGTAAGTATAGGCTGTTGTAAGGTGCTAGTGGCAATTCTGGGAACTTTATGTCGCCAAATGAATTTATTACATTGTTGTTGAAAGTTTCGGATGAGGGACTTAGATATCGGGATAGGTAGGGATCTAAAGAGGTATGTCAACTTGGGCAGGAGGCTCATCTTAAATGCGGCTATGCGCCCCAACCACGACAAGAAGGGAACATTCCATGCTTCCGTGGCTTTTGCTATTTCAGCCAGCAAAGGGGAGAAGTTTAGTGAAAGAATAGCAGGCATACTATGTGACAGGAAAACGCCTAAGTGTCTAACATGTGAGGTAGACCAACGAAATTTATATTTCCTTTTTAATTAAGTCAATGTTTCCTCCGAGACATGTATAGCATAAGCCTCCATTTTGGAGACATTAAGCTTATAATAGCTAATTGAGGCAAACCTCTCCAATAGAGCAAAGAGGTGCGATAGAGAGCCAATAGGATCTGAAAGTAATATTGTCAGATTGTCAGCGAATAAGGCTGTAGTTTGGGTGGTATGATATATGTCCACTCCTTTTATATGGGGGTTTAGCCGAATGGCAGCAGCTAGCGGTTCCATCACAAGAGCAAAAATGAGAGGCGACAATGGACAACCTTGTCTCGTTCCATTCGTGATCTTGAAGGGATCAGAACAAAACCCAAGTCCTTGAACTATGGCTGAAGGGCTGGAGTACAGAGCCGCTATAGATGTTATAAAAGAGGTCGGCAAGCCAAACCTCCTCAGGACTGCAAACATATATTCCCAGTTCACCCTGTCGAAGGCCTTTTCTGCGTCCAACGACAGGGTGACACATGGTAAGCTTAGTTCATGAGCAGTAAAATATATGTTTAATAATCTCCTGGTGTTATCGGGTCCCTCGCGACCCTTGACAAAACCCACCTGATCACAGTGGATCAAAGCTGGTAGCAAGGAGTTAAGACGTGTAGCTAGGATTTTCGCATACAACTTAATATCTAAGTTCAACAATGAGATTGGCCGATAACTGGAACATTCCGTGGGGTCTTTCCCTTGCTTAGGTAGTGTAATAATCGTGGCATGCAGAAACTCAGTCGGGAAGGTACCACATGAACTTGCCTTAGAAAAAAAACGCAACAAAGGTGGGACAAGCTGCACCTGGAATTTCTTATAAAAGAGATCTGAGAAACCTTCCAGCCCAGGTGATTTAAGGGCTTTAAGAGAGAGGATGGCGGTTTTAATCTCAGCACCAGAAATGGGGGATAGTAGTGCCTCTGCTTGGGGATCACTTGTCACCGGAAGGTCTAGCTTGGATAAGAAATCAATAATACTGTCTAGAGTAGGAGGCGGGGTCTCTTTATCTTTTGATAGATTATAAAGGGACATGTAATAATTCGCAAAAGCCGTCCCTATCTCGCGCGGATGAGTTACATATTTACCTCCCGTTTTCAGAGAGTGTATACGAGCCGCCACCGTGCGTTGACGTAACCGATTGGCTAAGAGCCTATCCGCTTTGTTGCCTTTAAAATAGAAAATCTCTTTAAGTCTAAGAAGCCTAGTCGCCGACCTCTCCGTTTCCAATTGGACTATTTTCGCCTTAATAGCTACTAGTTGCTCATACAAACGTGGTGTTGGGTCATTTTTATGTTCAGTAGTGAGGTTACGGAGAGATAACGTTAATTGAGCCAGAGATTTACCTCTATTTTTTTTTTGTGCCGCTGCAATTTTCATAAAAGACCCTCTCACATACGCCTTTAATGATGCCCATAAAGTGAAATCGTCTACCTCTCCATTATCATTAATTTGGAGAAACTCAGTGATATCTTTAGATATACAAGCTACTGAATTAGGGTCCGAAAAAACAGATGGCGAAAGACGCCATGTTGGTATACGCTGTAATTCCAAAGGAGATTTAAGAATGATATGTACAGGGTCGTGATCAGACCAGGGGCATTGAGAGATCCATGATCTAGAAATGCAGTCCAATCGTCCTGGTTCACAGAAGAAAAAATCTATCCATGAATAAGAGTGATGGACTGACGAAAAATATGTATAATCTCGTGAAGTCGAATTTAGAGCCCACCACACATCAAACAGATTAAATTGACACATGAGATTTTTCAATTTGTATTATAAGTCCACCACAGCCTTATCACACTTGCGGGTTTTATCCATTTTTTTGTCCAAAAAGGGGTCCCAAACAGAATTGAAGTCCCCTGCTAGAAGAAGGGAGCCCTGTCGTAAACTTTCTAATTTATGTAAAAACTTACGTAAAGTCAAAATATGCTGTTTATTAGGCCCATAGTAAGAAGCTAGCGTATAGGTCACTCCATCTAATTTACAGAGTAGAATTAGATATCTGCCTTGCTGGTCCGTTTCTAGATGAATAGGTTCATATGCTATATCCTTATGAATAAGGATAGCAACCCCTCTCAATTTTTGTGAAAAGCTCGAGGTCTCCACCACGGGGAACAACTTAGATCGTAAAGGAACCTTCATGTCTCTTAGCCAATGGGTCTCTTGAAGAAAAACCAAGTGGGCACTTCTCTTGTATAGAGATCGCAACAGCATACTTCTTTTGGTCGGGGAGTTCAGCCCCCTAGCATTCTGGGTGACACAAGTGTATGGCATGATGCCAAGTGTCGGGGAAATTTATTGGTAAATGAAATGAAGGGAGGGGGAGAGGAAAAAGGCAGGGAAAGGGAATGAAGGGGGTGAGAAAAGGGAGGAAAGGGAAAAGGGGAGAGAGAGAGAAAGAGGGGAAGAAAAAAAAAAAGGAGAAAAGGAGAAGAAAAGAAGTCAAAAGAAAGGAAAAAAGAAAAGAAAAACCTCAACACTCAGATTGGGAAAGTAGAGTGGACAGGTACTTGACTTTGGAGAGATACAGGTATATGAGGGATGACAAAATAGAACTACATGAGTACATGAAGGAAATCTGGAAGCCTTTGATCAGATAAAGTCACAAGATATGAAGGAACATCCCCTCCCCCCCTCTTTCCTCCCCCCCCCTCTTATCCCTCCCACATATGCTGAGGATTCCCCCCTTTTTTTTTTTTTTTTCTTTCTCTCTTTCTCTCTCTTTCTATCGTCCTTCCTGTTTCTCTTTTTACTAACTGCTGACATGCACTGAACCCTATGTCGCATGTCAGACTCTAGCGTACAGGTGCGCACAAAAGCACTTGAGTTGATTAATGCTGTTATTGTTTTTGAGATGCATGTTGCAGAGTTTGGTATACATCACTACACTGCCCCCTCAGGTTGCAGAGGATAAGACACAATGGAGGCACGAACTGTTTTCCTCCTAAGATCACGGACATTAGTCATCTAACTTCCTCCTGTAAGCTTTTGTGTAATAATTATCCCCAGGTTTTGCCATCTAAATTCTGATTTAATGGAGTGTACTGCTTTACGATTCTTATGTGATGCTATTACCTTTCTGCTATTGTCATTTCTTGTTACTTTCAATAAAGCTTTTTGAAAAAAAAAAAAAAAAAGAAAAGAAAAGCTCCCAGGAGAACTAAGATATCACAATAGAGACCTTATATGGGAGTCATAACATAATGTCACAAAACAAAGTTGTGCGGTATGTAAAATAGATAACCGCCTTGATAGCCTCTGAAAATGAAGAGGATTTTATGCCACCGTGACTTGGTAGTCAATCAAAGGTGGGCTATATAGGGTGCCGTACAGAAGATGTTAAAAGAGAAGGGGGGGGGAACCACATTTGAATATGCATCTATAAGAGAGGGGAGAGAGGGGAAAGAAAAAGAAAAAAAAAAGGGGGGGAGGGGGGAGAAAGGATAGTACATCCAAGCAACTAGCAGGCATGTAGAGGGAAGTTGTGTAGAGCACTTCAATTAAAGGTATAAAAAGAAAAGTGCAATGTTCATTAATATAACCACAAATAGGACCATGAGGGCATATAATCAGACACATTTAGGATTAACTCGTCCAGAACATAGCGAAACCTTATTCGAACTTTATAAAACCTTAAGTGAGTGTCTCCGTATCTAAGCATAACAGTTGTTAATAACAATCAGGGAGTGATTGAAACGGCAATTAGCAAAATGATGATATATAGTGGAACACATCCATAGGGCAAACTCGTCTAGGCAAAGCTAGATCAAATCAAGATCTTGAGAGCCCTAGGTGTGTTCCCCTATAATAAAGTAGAATATTGAGCAATAACAATCATACAGTATCATAGAGACATCAAACGCATATAAAACAGAACTTCTACATCTTCTTAACTTGAAAAACATATCCAGGTACTGGAAGAAGAAAAGAAAAGAAAGAAAAAAAAAAAAAAAAAAAGGGGGAGAGAAAAACAGTACATTCGATCAGCCAGTGGGCATGGAAAGTAATGTAGTGCAGAACACTCCAATTAGGGGTATAAAGAGAAAAAGTGTAATGTTCATAAACTGAGCAGCAAATAAGAATATTAAAACATGTAACTAGACACATTTAAGGCTAATTTGTCTAGGACATAACTAAGCTATATCAGGACTTCACCGGCCCCTAAATGTGTGTTTCTGTATTTTAAGCTGAACATTTGGTAGGAACGATCAAACAACGACAAAACAGTAATTAGTGATATATAGCTGAACACACACATAGGGTACATTCATCCAGGCCATAGCTGGACCATATTGGAACCTTATAAACCCCTACGTGTGTTCCTCTATAATAGGGTAGAGCTCTAGACAATATCAATTATGCAGCATCAAAAGAACATCAAGGGTATATTAAACGGTGCTTCTACACCTTCCTAATTGGAAAAACATATCTATGTACTGAGAGGGGGAGAAGATGAAAAAAAAAAATTCAAAACCATATATTACACATTACAGCCTAGCTGCAGTATGGAATTACTCGGAGGTGCCTGAAACAAAGAGAGGTTAGTGCACATATTACCCTACAGACAGTCCATATTCAGTCTCCCTCTGCATCCTGCACAGAACCAGAAGGGTCTGTGTTAGCTGAAGTCCCCAATGTAGAAGAGGCCCAAGGCAAAGCTGATGGATTCAGAGAATTTCTCAAAGGACAGTCATTTGAGGCTGGAGCGTTCCATAGTTTCATGAGCCGTTGGCTCTGATCTAGAGTAGTAACAATATGCTGTTGATTGTCTTTGTGAACTATGATTCTGGTGGGGTGACCACATCGATACTTGATATCATGAGTCCTCAGGAACTTAGTAAAGTCTCTGTATAATTTCCTCTGCTGGAGTGTGTGATAAGACAGATCTGCGAACACAGTAATATCTTGGAATTTAGTTGGAAGGGTAGGTCTGGTAAGGGATGCTTGGACTAGCTTTTCTTTGCATGTAAAAAAGTGCAATCTTACAATGACATCCCTTGGCTTGTCAGACGACAGACTTCTAGGTCGTAATGCCCTATGAGCTCTATTAATAAGGCCCTCGGTCGTATCAGCAGGGTGAGCAAGGTGTTCAAAAAACTCTGCCAGAAAAGGAGTAAGATCCCCAGGGTCTATGCTTTCTGGGATACCTCTCAGTCGCAAATTATTTCGACGAGAGCGGTCCTCCATATCCGCTAGTTTATCCTCCAAGGAAATCATCTGCTCTGCTAGACTTTGGGCATATGCTAGAACGTTAGCCTGGTCTACAGCCATGTCCTCTTGCTTCCTCTCCACAGTATCAACTCTTTCTGAGGTTGAAGTGAGATCTCTACGAAGGTCCGCTAGAGATGCAGTAACCTGAGACTGGAAAGCTGAATGATGGGCGGCCAGCAAGTATTTGAGAGAATCCAGGATGAAAGTAGGAGTCACTGTAGTAGGAGCTGCCTCCTGAAGTGCTTGAAAAGTGGAGGCCACAGTGTCCCCTTCCACTTGGGACATATTTGAATCCTCTTGTTGGTCATCTGGAGATGAGGGGGATATAGTATGGAAATGATCTGCTACCGTTCTTTTGGGCCCAGCCGCTAATGCCTTAGATTTTCTTTTATTCAGATGCGCCATGAGTGCAGACTTCTTTTGAGCAACAGAGAAGGGCTGGCAATAAAAATTATTGTTTTTTGTTTCTCTCGCACCACTCTGCCCCACTCCTCTTTCAACACAGCTAGACTGAAGCTGCAGATAGGATTGCAGAAAATTAATGGAAAAACAGGCAGCAAAAATAGAAAATAAATAAGAGCAAAAATAAGAAAAAAATATGCTCAGTGGTTCACATCACTCCCCCCCCCCTTGGCATTAGCACATTAGCACCTCATTTGTATGCGCTATCCAGGGTAATAGTTCAGCAGTGTCTAACATAGATGGGGCACAAATAAAACACCAGCGCTGGTCAGCCCAAAAAATATTCGCCTATAATACTTCTTGTACTATATAGCTAAGGGCTCTCTCCTGGGGAGCTGTTCCTTCTGAACAATGTAAGGCAAAGGGAAAGTGGATATGACCCGCAGGCAAGTGGACCAGCAGGAAAGGGAGGAGAGGGCCCTGTTGTCTCTGTGGTTTTGAAGCAATTCCTTTTTCAGTCCAGATTCAATGTTGTCTGTAGTCCCCATACAAAGAAAACTTTAAAGTTCAATCTAGACACTGCAGTGGCAGTTAGTGATTTAATAAGCTTCAGTGGTGTAATATAATGAATAGTATCTTGTATTGTCTGTGATTTAATATATAATTATTTGTTTTCAGGAATCCTTCCTTCTAGATTCTGGTTACAACCCTCTACAACAAACAAGCCACATGAGAATGGTGTGGTAATAACGAAGAATTGGGGAGGGTGTGTATATATTATGCTCACAAAGTTATCTGGCCTCTCCCAGCAGCCGCTGTGTCCCCAGTGGAAATGCACTTAAAGTTAGACCTCTGTATTTGCAGGTGTTTTAGAGATATTAAAGTTAGGCCTCTGCTGCAAGACGTGTGTGCATGTGAATTCAAACTGCGCACTTACTCAAATAAGGCAGCTTGTCCCAATTCCTTCTGAAAGCTGTAGATCCACTTCTGGCACAGACTTATATGACCAGAATAATCCGCTAGCTGCTAAAAGTCTCTCCAAAAAGATCCCCAGCTGCCTCAGTATTACCAAGACACGGCCTTCTCAACTCAACTCACAGGCTGCCTTGCTGCTCTGGCATCAGTCCAAGATAGCCGCGATTCGCACCTAACAGCAGGCAGCCTGTATTGCAGTATTATCCCCCTCAATAACGCTCTCCGTTCTTCTGTGGACACTATTCAGTCCAACTTGTACCTCACTCTCTCTTTGGAAAAGATCGTAGCCAATACCGAGCTGGTCTAATACTGTCTCTTCAGGGGACTGTGTCCCAAAAGTCTCTGTGAACTCCCGAGCATAAAGTCAGCCACTCCGACGGCTGATGCAGCAGCGCTGCACAGTGTGGCTTAATCTGCAGCTCCGGTATGGGTCTCTGAGCCTCCTGAGCTTAGGTAGCTCTATGTTGCAGTCGAGGTAACTGGTCTCTCCTCTAGCAGGCAGGTTAGATCTGCGTAGTTCTGAGTGGTATGCCAGTAGACACTGCACCTTCCGGATAGTGAACAAAAGCGATGGCAATAAAGGTATAAAAGGAGCTTCTATATAGTACAAAAAAGCAATGGCTGTGTCCTGCAGGGCAAAACTCTCCTTTGGACCTTAAAATTTCAGCCAGTAAACTAGTTTAACCACTTTTAGTAACTTTTAATAAAATTTTAGACACGGAGCTCTGCAAGAATGCTTCCTTCCAGCACGGCAGTTAACTCCGCCACCCCACGAGGCTTTATTTTAACGCTCCCTTAAGACAACGCTGGTATGACAGGTTTTTTTAAACCTGGCGTTAGCCGCAAAAAAGTGAGCGTAGAGCAAAATTTTGCTCCACATCTCACCTCAATACCAGCATTGCTTACGGTAGCGGTAAGCTGGCTAAACTTGCTTGTGCATGATTTCCCCATAGGAAACAATGGGGCTGAGCCGGCTGAAAAAAAACTTAACACCTGCAAAAAAGCAGCGTTCAGCTCCTAATGCAGCCCCATTGATTCATATGGGGAAATGAATTTTAAGTTTACACTTAACACCCTAACATGAACCCCGAGTCTAAACACCCCTAATCTTACACTTATTAACCCCTAATCTGCTGTCCCCAACATTGTCGCCACCTGCATTATATTATTAAACCCTAATCTGCTGATCTGGACACCGCCGCCACCTACATTATCCCTATGAACCCCTAATCTGCTTCCCCCAACATTGCCGAATCCGACATTATATTTATTAACCCCTAATCTGCCCACCCAACATCGCCGCAACCTACCTACACTTATTAACCCCTAATCTGCCGCCGCCAACGTCGCCGCCACTATAATAAAGTTATTAACCCCTAAACCTAAGTCTAACCCAAACACCCCCCTAATTTAAATATAATTTAAATAAATCTAAATAAAATAACTACAATTAAATAAATTATTCCTATTTAAAACTTAATACTTACTAAAATAAACCCTAAACTAGCTACAATATAACTAATAGTTACATTGTAGTTATCTTAGGATTTATATTTATTTTACAGACAACTTTGTATTTATTTTAACTAGGTAGAATAGTTATTAAATAGTTATTAACTATTTAATAGCTACCTAGTTAAAATAAGTTCAAAATTACCTGTAAAATAAATCCTAACCTAAATTACAATTACACCTAACACTACACTATAATTAAATTAATTACATAAACTAACTACAATTAACTACAATTAAATTAAATAAACTAAAGTACGAAAAACAACAAACACTAAATTACAGAAAATAAAAAAATAATTGCAATTTTTTTAAACTAATTACACCTAATCTAATTCCCCTAATAAAATAAAAAAAGCCCCCCAAAATAATAAAATTCCCTACCCTATACTAAATTACAAATAGCCCTTAAAAGGGCCTTTTGTGGGGCATTGCCCCAAAGTATTCAGCTCTGTTACCTGTAAAAAAAAAATACAATACCCCCCCAAACATTAAAACCCACCACCCACGCACCCAACCCTACTCTAAAACCCACCCAATCCCCCCTTAAAAAACCTAACACTACCCCCTTGAAGATCACCCTACCTTGAGACGTCTTCACCCAGCCGGGCACAAGTGGACCTCCAGAGGGGCAGAAGTCTTCATCTGATCCGGGCAGAAGAGGACCTCCAGACGGGCAGAAGGCTTAATCCAGGTGGCATCTTCTATATTCATCCATCCGGAGCGGGGCATCTTCTATCTTCATCCATCCGGAGCGGGTCCATCTTCAATCCAGCCAATGCGGAGCATCCTCTTCAAACGAAGTCCAAGCGAAAAATGAAGGTTCCTTTAAATGACTTCATCCAATATGGCGTCCCTTGAATTCCGATTGGCTGATAGGATTCTATCAGCCAATTGGAATTAAGGTAGGAAAAATCCTATTGGCTGATCCAATCAGCCAATAGGATTGAAGTTCAATCCTATTGGCTGATCCAATCAGCCACTAGGATTGAGCTTGCATTCTATTGGCTGTTCCAATCAGCCAATAGAATGCGACCTCAATCCTATTGGCTGATTGGATCGGATGAAGACTTCTGCCCCTCTAGAGGTCCACTTGTGCCCGGCTGGGTGAACACGTCTCAAGGTAGGGTGATCTTCAAGGGGGTAGTGTTAGGTTTTTTTAAGGGGGGATTGGGTGGGTTTTAGAGTAGGGTTGAGTGTGTGGGTGGTGGGTTTTAATGTTGGGGGGGTTATTGTATTTTTTACAGGTAAAAGAGCTGATTACTTTGGGGCAATGCCCCGCAAAAAGCCCTTTTAAGGGCTATTTGTAATTTAGTATAGGGTAGGGAATTTTATTATTTTGGGGGGCTTTTTTATTTTATTAGGGGGATTAGATTAGGTTTAATTAGTTTAAAAAATTTTAATTATTTTTTTATTTTCTGTAATTTAACGTTTGTTTGTTTTTTGTACTTTAGTTTATTTAATTTAATTGTATTTAATTGTAGGTTATTTAGTAAATTAATTTAATGATAGTGCAGTGTTAGGTGTAATTGTAACTTAGGTTAGGGTTTATTTTACAGGTAAATTTGTACTCATTTTAACTAGGTAGTTATTAAATAGTTAATAACTATTTAATAACTATTCTACCTAGTTAAAATAAATACAAAGTTGCCTGTAAAATAATTATAAACCCTAAAATAGATACTGTAACTATTAGTTATATTGTAGTTATCTTAGGGTTTATTTTATAGGTAAGTATTTAGTTTTAAATAGGATTAATTTATTTAATTGGAGTAATTTTATTCTGTTTTATTTAAATTATATTTAAGTTAGGGGGGTGAGACTTAGGTTTAGGGGTTAATACATTTAATATAGTAGCGGCAACGTTGGGGGTGGCAGATTAGGGGTTAATAAATGTAGATAGGTGTCGGCGATGTTAGGGACGGCAGATTAGGGGTTAATAAAATTTAACTACTGTTTGCGAGGCGGGAGTGCGGTGGTTTAGGGGGTTAATATATTTATTACAGTGGCGGCGATGTCCGGTCAGCAGATTAGGGGTTAAAAACTTTATTTAAGTGTTTGCGATGTGGGGGGGGGGCTCGGTTTAGGGGTTAATAGGTAGTTTATGGGTGTTAGTGTACTTTTTAGCACTTTAGTTAAGAGTTTTATGTAACGGCGTTAGCCCATAAAACTCTTAACTACTGACTTTTAAATGCGGTAGGAGTCTTGACAGGAGAGGGTGTACCGCTCACTTCTTCCAAGACTCGTAATACCGGCATTAGGCAAATCCCATTAAAAAGATAGGATACGCAATTGTCGTAAGGGGATTTGCGGTAAGCTCGAGTTGCGGAAGAAAAGTGAGCGGTACACTTGTACCTACCAGACTCGTAATACCAGCGGGCGTTAAAAAGCAGCGTTGGGACCTCTCAATGCTGCTTTTTAAGGCTAACGCAAGACTCGTAATCTAGCTGAATAGTTGCTTGCTTCAAATGATAGCAATGATCGAGTAGATGCTGTAAGAGGTAGTGACCTCCTGTCATTTCTATAGGAGTCGCTACAGCAATATAATGATGGTATCCTATGGCTGACTTTTCAATACTGTGTGCTATAATTTTCCTTTTTTTCCCCATGTGTGTAGTTTAAGAAGAGATACAACTTTTTTAAAGTTTGTACAATTCCTAGAGACAAAAAAAAAAAAAAAATCAGAAATAAAAGTGTGGTTGATTCCAATTTTTCTGATTTTGTTCTCAGTGCAGAGGTTCGCCAGAAACATAACGATTGGGATGATTGACACCCTCTGCTAGCGAATCTCACTAGAAATGCTTGGTCAATGTTAAATGCCAAACAAACAAAAGGCAAAGGAGCACCAGCGGTAAAATCCTTCAATGCTTTATTTCCAAATAATTTTAAAACGATGAAGCCTTCACATCGGAAAACAGGGTTAAAAGTACATACAGTAAATATCAGCATTAACTGATCCACTAGCTCAGCTGACATATAGCCGTACTCTTAGCTGCTAGCCACTAATAAAAACAACTTCCTTTTAAAGGTACCTGGATCACTATCATTGGTTTCTGAAATTGGTTCCTAATTGTTAACCCCGGCTTGGCCAGGTACACTTATGGTAAGACAACCATTGCTTCATGTACTCATATTGTACTGCATATGTCCAACAACAAGTTCTATTTCAGATTACAGGGCTAAATACAGATATAGATATATCAACAAACTATCGGCGAGATTACGAGTTTTGCGTTAGGAGCTGTGCAGTGCTAACAAGCAGTTTTTTCTCAAGGCTCACTTACCTACAGCGCTGGTATCACGGGTTTTTACAAACCCGGCATTAAAAGGCAAGAAGTGAGCATAGAGCAAAATTTTGCTCCATACCGCACTCCAATTCCAGTGCTGCTTAAGTCAGCGGTGAGCTGGTCGTACATGCTCGTGCACAATTTCCCCATAGGAAACAATGGGGCTGAGCCGGCTGAAAAAAAACCTAACACCTGCAAAAAAGCAGCGGTCAGCTCCTAACGCAGCCCCATTGATTCCTATGGGGAAACACATTTTATGTTTACACCTAACACACTAACATGAACCCCGAGTCTAAACACCCCTAATCTTACACTTATTAACCCCTAATCTGCCACCCTGACATCGCCAACACCTACATTATTCTTATTAACCTCTAATCTGCCGCTCCGGACACCGCCGCCACCTACATTATACTTGTTAACCCCTAATCTGCTGCCCCAATATTGCCGCCACCTACATTATATTTATTAACCCCTAATCTGCCACCCACAATGTCGCCGCCACCTACCTACACTTATTAACCCCTAATCTGCCGCCCCCAACGTCGCCGCCACTATATTAAATGTATTGACCCCTAAATCTAAGTCTAACCCTAACACCCCCTAATTTAAATATAATTTAAATAAATCTAAATACAATTACTATAATTAACTAAATTATTCCTATTTAAAACGAAATACTTACCTATAAAATAAACCCTAAGCTAGCTACAATATAACTAATAGTTACATTGTAGCTAGCTTAGGGTTTATTTTTATTTTACAGGCAAGTTTGTATTTATTTTAACTAGGTAGAAAAGTTATTAAATAGTTATTAACTATTTAATAACTACCTAGCTAAAATAAATACAAATTGACCTGTAAAATAAAACCTAACCTAAGTTACAATAACACCTAACACTACACTACAGTTAAATAAATTAACTAAATTAAATACAATTAAATAAAATAACTAAATTTAATACAATTAAATAAATTAAATTAGCTAAATCACAAAAAAAAACACTTAATTACAGAAAATAAAAAACAAATTACAGATCTTTAAACTAATTACACCTAATCTAATTGCCCTATCAAAATAAAAAAGCCGCCCCCCCCCAAAAAAAAACCCTAGCCTAAACTAAACTATTGATAGCCCTTAAAAGGGCCTTTTGCGAGGCATTGCCCCAAAGTAATCAGCTCTTTTACCTGTAAGAAAAAAATACAAACACCCCCCCAACAGTAAAACACACCACCCACACAACCAACCCCCTAAATAAAATACTAACTAAAAAAAACTAAGCTCCCCATTGCCCTGAAAAGTGCATTTTGAATGGCATTGCCCTTAAAAGGGCATTTGGCTCTTTTTCAGGCCCAAAGCCCTAACCTAAAAAATAAACCCACCCAATACACCCTTAAAAAAATCCTAACACAAACCCCCGAAGATTTACTTACCGGGAGAAGTCTTCATCCAAGCGGCAAGATGTCCTCAATGAAGCCGGCAGAAGTCTTCATCCAGACGGCATCTTCTATCTTCATCCTTACGGCACGAAGTGGGTCCATTTTCAAGACATCCGACGTGGAGCATTCTCTTCAAGCAACGGCTTCTTCATAATGAATATCTCTTTAAGTGACATTATCCAATATGGCGTCCCTTAGATTCCGATTGGCTGATAGAATTCTATCAGCCAATCGTAATTAAAGTAGAAAAAATCCTACAGCCAATAGGATTAAACTTCAATCCTATTGGCCGATCCAATCAGCCAATAGGATCGAGCTTGCATTCTATTGGCTGATTGGAACAGCCAATAGAATGCCAGCTCAATCCTATTGGCTGGTTGCATCAGCCAATAGGATTTTTTCTACCTTAATTCTGATTGGCTGATAGAATTCTATCAGCCAGTCAGAATCTAAGGGATGCCATCTTGGATGACGTCTCTTAAAGAGATATTCATTACGAAGAAGCTGTCGTTTGAAGAGGATACTCCACGTCGGATGTCTTGAAGATGGACCTGCTCCACGCCGGAAGGATGAAGATAGAAGATGCCGTCTGGATGAAGACTTCTGCCCATCTGGAGGACCACTTCTGCCGGCTTTGTTGAGGACATCTTGCCACTTGGATGAAGACTTCTCCTGGTATAATGTAGGTGGCTGCGATGTTAGGGGCTGCAGATTAGGGGTTAATAATATTTAACTAGTGTTTGCGAGGCGGGAGTGCAGCGGTTTAGGGGTTAATATGTTTATTCTAGTAGCGGCGATGTCCGGAGCGGCAGATTAGGGGTTAAAAATGGTATTATAGTGTTTGTGATGCAGGAGGGCCTCAGTTTAGGGGTTAATAGATAGTTTATGGGTGTTAGTGTACTTTTTATCACTTTAGTTATGAGTTTTATGCTACGGCGTTGTAGTGTACAACTCATAACTACTGACTTTAAAATGCGTTAGGAATCTTAGAGGTAGAGGGTGTACCGCTCACTTTTTGGGTTCCCAGGACAGACTTGTAATACCAGCGCTATGGAAGTCCCATAGAAAGTCGTTTTGCGGTAAGGCCAAAGAAGTGTGCGGTGCCCCTAAACCTGCAAGACTCATAATAGCAGTGGTAGTGAAAAAGCAGCGTTAGGACCTGTTAACGCTGCTTTTTCAGGATAACGCAAAACTCGTAATCTAGCCGTTTGTTTCTATATTTAATAGCCTTAAACATAATGCCTTATAGATGGTGTAACTCATAAACTCCCACATATCGACACACATAGGCAAATACATAGATAAATACATAAATAAATACACACGGCGAGATTACGAGTTTTGCGTTTGGAGCTATGCGGTGCTAACGAGCAGTTTTTTCTCACCACTCACTTACCTGCAGCACTGGTATTACAGGTTTTTACAAACCCGGCGTTAAAAGGCAAGAAGTTAGCGTAGAGCAAAATTTTGCTCCATACCACACTCCAATACCAGTGCTGCTTAAGTCAGCGGTGAGCTGGTCGTACATGCTTGTGCACGATTTCCCCATAGACATCAATGGGGAGAGCCGGCTGAAAAAAAGTCTAACACCTGCCAAAAAGCAGCGTAAAACTCACTAGCGCAGCCCCATTGATTCCTATGGGGAAACAGATTTTATGTTTATACCTAACACCCTAAGTCTAAACACCCCTAATCTTACACTTATTAACCCCTAATCTGCCGCCCCCGACATCGCCGCCACCTACATTATTCTTCTTAACCCCTAATCTAACACTCCGGACACCGCCGCCACCTACATTATACTTATTAACCCCTAATCTGCTGCCCCAACATCACTGCCACCTACATTATATTTATTGACCCCTAATCTGCCGCACCCAACGGCGCTGCCACTATATTAAATGTATTGACCCCTAAATCTAAGTCTAACCCTAACCCTAACACCCCCTAATTTAAATATAATTTAAATAAATCTAAATACAATTACTATAATTAACTAAATTATTCCTATTTAAAACTAAATTCTTACCTATACAATAAACCCTAAGCTAGCTACAATATAACTAATAGTTACATTGTATCTTGCTTAGGGTTTATTTTTATTTTACAGGCAAGTTTGTATTTATTTTAACTAGGTAGAATAGTTATTAAATAGTTTTTAACTATTTAATAACTACCTAGCTAAAATAAATACAAATTGACCTGTAAAATAAAACCTAGCCTACGTTACAATAACACCTAACACTACACTACAATTAAATAAATTAACTAAATTAAATACACTTAAATAAATTAAATTAGCTAAATCCCAAAAAAACAAACACTAAATTACAGAAAATTAAAAAAAAATTACAGATCTTTAAACTATTTATACCTAATCTAATAGCCCTATACAAATAAAAAAGGCCCCCAAAATAAAAAAAAACCCTAGCCTAAACTAAACTATCAATAGCCCTTAAAAGGGCCCTTTGAGGGGCATTGCCCAAAAGTAATCAGCTCTTTTACCTGTAAAAAAAATACAAACAACCCCCCAAACAGTAAAACCCACCACCCACACAACCAACCCCCCAAATAAAATATTAACTAAAAAAACCTAAGCTCCTTATTGCCCTGAAAAGGGCATTTGGATGGGCATTGCCCTTAAAAGGGCATTAGCTCTTTTGCGGGCCCAAAGCCCTAACCTAAAAAATAAACCCACCCAATACACCCTTAAAAAAATCCTGAACCCCCAAAGATTCACTTACCGGGAGGCAGAAGTGGTCCTCCAGACAGGCAGAAATCTTCATCCAGATGGCATCTTCTATCTTCATTCTTCCGGCGTGGAGCAGGTCCATCGTCAAGACATCTGACGCAGAGAATCCTCTTCAAACGACGTAATGAATATCTCTTTAAGTGACGTCATCCAAGATGGCATCCCTTAGATTCCGATTGGCTGATAGAATTCTATCAGACAATCGGAATTAAGGTAGAAAAAATCCTATTGGCTGATTGGATCAGCCAATAGGATTGAACTTCAATCATATTGGCTGATACAATCAGCCAATAGGATTGAGCTTGTATTCTATTGGCTGATTGGAACTTACAATAGAATGGCAGCTCAATCCTATTGGCTGATCCAATCAGTCAATAGGATTTTTTCTACCTTAATTCCGATTGGCTGATTGAATTCTATCAGCTAATCGGAATCTAAGGGACGCCATCTTGGATGACTTAAAGAGATATTTATTACGATAAAGCCGTCGTTTGAAGAGGATGCTCGGCGTCGGATGACTTGAAGATGAACCCGCTCCGCGCCGGAAGGATGAAGATAGAAGATGACGTCTGGATGAAGACTTCTGCCCATCTGGAGGACCACTTCTGCCGGCTTCGTTGAGGACATCTTGCCGTTCGGATGAAGACTTCTCCTGGTAAGGGAATCTTCGGGGGTTAGTGTTAGGATTTTTTTAAGGGTGTATTGGGTGGGGGTTTTTTTTAGGTTAGGGCTTTGGGCCTGCAAAAGAGCTAAATGCCCTTTTAAGGGCAATGCCCATCCAAATGCACTTTTCAGGGTAATGGGGAGCTTAGGTTTTTTTAGTTAGTATTTTATTTGGGGGTTGGTTGTGTGGGTGGTGGTTTTTACTGTTGGGGGGGTTGTTTTTTTTTTTTTTTACAGGTAAAAGATCTGATTACTTTGGGGCAATGCCCTACAAAAGGCCCTAAAAGGGCTATTGATAGTTTAGTTTAGGCTAGGGTTTTTTTTTATTTTGGGGGGGCTTTTTTATTTTGATAAGGCTATTAGATTAGGTGTAATTAATTTAAAGATCTGTAATTTGTTTTTTATTTTCTGTAATGGACCTGTTAACACTGCTTTTTCATCTTAACGCAAAACTCGTAATCTAGCCGATAGATTGTACAAGGAGAATGTGTCAAACAACAGATCATACTTTAGTCATGACCAGTTAGAATGCTTAGTACGAGCTGTATATTTGGCTAGAATCTCTCTCTTGATGATGGAAGGAATATCATAATGATTGCCAACAGCCTAAAATTTATAGGGAGCTATCCACTTGTCCCTGTCTATTTCATGTAGTAAATTTACGTCATTTTATATCAGTAAAGTATTCCTTGGTTACCTTGTACCATCTAACCTAATATCTTCATACAGTTTTCTTTATTTATTCTAACCCGTGTTAGAATCCTCCCTACCCCTGCTCCCTCACTCACCTCCTGGTACCCATAGGATTTGGGGGGGGTTTGAATGAATAGGGGTATTCTATATGGGGGATTGACCCATCCGCCTCAGGTTTGCACATAGATTCCCACCTCATGTAGTGGACATATGTTCTTTTTTACCTTCTCTCCATTCCCCTACACTCTCTCATTACCTCCCTGGAACCCATTTACTCAGTAATAGGGTGTGTACCTAGGGATAAGGTTGGCGGGGGCGCTGTCAAAGGAAAAGGTAGCTAGACAAATAGCTGAATTTGGTGGAGAAGATAGAAGAGGGGGGTATGGAGATGTCTACCAAAGGTTAATTAGGTCATAGTCTGAATTGAACATGTCAGGTATTCGGGTATTCAATTTGAAGATCAAGAATACTTCTTTTTTGACCAGGATTCTATCCTTATCCCCTCCTCTCTCAGGTCTGGTCATTTCTTCTATTGCTGTCCATTTGAAAGACTTAGTACTATTCTGATGGATCTTGACAAAATATTGGACCAAGGGGGTGCTAGATGTACCTATTTTGATACTTGAGAGGTGCTCCCTGATTCTAGACCTCACTTCCTTTGTTGTTAAACCAACATACTGTTTAATGCAAAGATTACATGTAACCAGATAGATTACATAAATAGACCTGCAGTTCATAGATGTCCTCTTTTCAAAATATTGGCCTGAGGACGGAAAATTAGTCCCCTGTTCTACCTTCTCTCAGGCAACACAGCTATTTAGATGGCATTTGTACATGCCCTTAGATCTTAACCAAGAAGATTCGCTTGACTTTGGCTTTTTTAACTTTGTGGGCGAAACCATGTTGCCTATAGTTTTGTCCTTGCACCCCTTCTCTACAATGCCTGTTAAGTCATCATCTGACATTAGGACTGGGAGGTGGCTCTTGATCACCTTACAAATTTTGTCATATTGATCTGAGTAATTTGTTATAAATAAAAGTCCCCTGTCCTGTGGTGGAATAGATGACTGATTTTTTACGGTCAGAAGGTCTTGTCTCTTAATTTTGTCAACTGAGGATCTTGCTCATTCCACCAAGTTCCTTTTATAGCCCCTTTCTCTAAGGCATCTGCCTAAGTCTTTAGACTGTTCCTCAAATAATTTGTTATTGGAGCAATTCCATTTTAGATGGACAAATTGTCCCTTTGCTATCCCCCTGAATACATTCTCTGGGTGGCAACATTTGGCCTGGAGTAGTGTATACACCGATATGGGTTTTCTATATAACGTGGAATACATTTTCTCTCTACTTACTCCTGTTAGAGTGAGGTCCAAATAGTTCATTCTTCTAGGATCTGATTCAAAAGTAAAACTTATACCCTTGTCATTGATATTCAGTCCCTCCACAAATTGGAGTATGCTAGACCTGTCTCCTCGCCATAAGAACAGGAGATCATCAATGAATCATTTAAAGAACACTATCTTTGGCCTGAAGGGGTTTCTATCTCTATAGATTTGGTCCTGCTCCCACCACCTCATAAAGAGGTTAGCGTAGGAGGGGGCTTCCACTATAAAGAATACCTTGTTCATAACCACCTTCCGAAGGTGCACAAATCCCTAGAAAATATTGTGGGGAGACCCATTGTCAGTGGCATCGGCTCCCTTCTGGAACATTTGACGGAATGGCTGGATGCAGTGCTCCAGTCAATGGGAACAGCATTGTGGAGCCACATAATTGACAAAAAACATGTTTTAAATTTGGTTTAGGATATAATCTGGAGGGACAATCATACGTGGCTCACTGTTGATGTCAGATCCCTTTACTCGTCCATCCCGCATGAGAAAAGCCTACAGGCCATCTCTTACTATTTGAGAAAATACTTTAGCCATGATCTAGCATATTGTGAATTTGTGATTAGAGTGACCGAATTCTTGCTGACACATAACTTTTTTTGAGTTTGAGGGGGTTTTCTATCTCCAGATATGTGGTACTGCTATGGGGGCAAAGTTTGCCCCTTCCTACGCTAAACTCTTTATGAGGTGGTGGGAGCAGGATCACATATATCGAGATAGAAACCCCTTCAGGCCAAAGATAGTGTTCTTTAAATGATTCATTGACAATCTCCTGTTCATTTGGGGAGGAGACAGGTCTAGCCTACTCCAATTTGTGAAGGGACAGAATATCAACAACAAGGGTATAAGTTTTACTTTTGAATCAGATCCTAGAAGTATAAACTATTTGGACCTCACTCTAACAGGAGTGAGTGGAGAGAAAATCTATTCCAAAGTATATAGAAAACCCATATCGGGGAATACACTACTTCACGCCAAAAGTTGCCAGCCAGAGAATGTATTCAGGGGGATAGCAAAGGGACAATTTGTCCATCTATAAAGGAATTGCTCCAATGACAAATTATTTGAGGAACAGTCTAAAGACTTAGGCAGACGCCTTAGAGAGAGGGGCTAGTAGAAAAAATAAAATCCTCTGTTGACAAAATTAAGAGACAAGACCTTCTGACCTGAAAGAATTAGTCATCTACTCTACGAAAGGACAAGAGACTTCTATTTAACACAAATTATTTAGATCAATATGACAAAATGTTCAAGGTGATCAAGAGTCACCTCCCAGTCTTAATGGCAGGTGATGACTTGACAGGCATTGTAGAGAAAGGGTGCAAGTTTGCCTATAAGAAGGGCAAAACTATAGGCAACATGGTTTCTCTAATGAAGTTAAAAAAACCTGAGTTAACTGAATCTTCCTGGTTAAGATCAAAGGGCATGTACAAATGCCATATAAATAGCGATGTAGCCTGTAAAAAGGTAGAACAGGGGACTAATTTTCGGTCCTCAGTCACAGGTCAATATTTTAAAAAAAGAACACGTATGAACTGCAGGTCTATTTGTGTAATCTATCTGGTTACATGTACGCTTTGCAATAAACAGTATGTTGGGTTAACAACAAGGGTGGTGAGGTGTAGCATCAGGGAGCACCTCTCAAGTATAAAAGTAGGTACATCTAGCACCCCCTTGGTCCAACATTTTGTCAAGATCTATCAGAATAATACTAAGTCTTTCAAATGGACATCAATAGAAAAAATACCAGACCGAAGAGAGGAGGGGATAAGGATAGAATCCTGGCCAAAAAATAAGTATTCTGGATCTTCAAACTGAAGACTCAAATATCTGACGGGTTAAATTCAGACTACGACCTAATGAATTTTTGTTAGACATCTCCATACCCCCCTCCTTCTATCCTCTGCACCAAATTCAGCTATTTGTCTAGCTACCCTTTCCTGACATCGCTCCCCCTGCCACCCTAATCCCTAGGTTCACACCCTATTACTGAGTAAATGGGTTCCAGGGAGGTAATGAGAGAGTGTAGGGGAATGGAGAGAAGGGAAAAAAAGAACATATGCCCACTACATGGGGTGGGAATCTATGTGCAAACCTGAGGCGGATGGGTCACTCCCCATATAGAATACCTCTATTCCATTAAACCCCCCCCCCAAAAAAAATCCTAGGTGTACACCCTATTGTTATAAATTAATGGGTTCCAGGAAGTGAGTTAGGGAGCGGGGGTAGGGAGGATTCTAGCATGGGTTAGAGTAATTAAAGAATACTGCATGAAGATATTAGGTTAGACTAAAGTATGATCTGTTGTTTGACACATTCTCCCTGTACTATCTATGTATTTTTTTACATATGTATCTATGCATTTGCCTATGTGTGTTGAACTGTGGGAGTTTATGAGTTACACCATCTACATGGCATTATGTTTAAGGCTATTAAATATAGGGATATCTTTTGTTGATAAATCTATATCTGTATTTAGCCTTTTGATCTGACCTTTTAATACATAAAACTTAATATATATTGTTGTTGTATTAGTATACTGGTAATTACCATATTAATACCTCTTGCACAACTGTTAATTGTTATATGTTATGTTTAGAAATAGAACTTGTTATTGGACATAGGCATTACAATGTGAGTACATGAAGCAATGGTTGTCTTACCATAAGTGTACTTGGCCAAGCCGGGGTTAACAATTAGGAACCAATTTGCAGCAACCAATGTGTTCCAGGTATCTTTAAAAAGAAGTTGTTTTTAATAAAGGCTAGCAGCTAAGAGTACGGCTATATGCCGAAACGCGTCAGCTAAGCTAGTGGATCAGTTACTGCTGACCTTTATGTACTTTTAACCCCGTTTTCCAATGTGAAGGCTTCATCGTTTTAAAATTATTTGGAAATAAAGCACTGAATGATTTTACTGCTGGTGCTCCTTCACCTTTTGTTTGTTTGGATCTCTACAACGACTACTCAAGTGCAGCACAGCGGATCAGCCTGGAGTCATACCTCTATCAGCCTGGATTGGTCACTTGCAGAGTTTGCAATTATGATTGGGTCTTGTTCTAGAGGGACATCAGAAAGAGGATGCAAGCAGTGAGGAAGAGTAGCAACAGCATGCCTCAGCTCTCCACAAGGGCCTAAGAAATATTCTGCCGGTATACAGTTCTTGGCAACTCCAATGTGGATAAGGCATCCAGGGACCTGAGGTACCTTCAAAAAGTGTGGTAAGAAAGAACCCTAAGTTTTTACTTTTTACCTACGTGGGAAGTTTCCCTGTGGGATTTTTTGCACTATAGCAATTGGGACAGTATTTTCTTGGCATTTAAGGCTACATAGCCTATACCTTCATACTACTAACTATCACCTTTTTCTCCCCGGCCTCCCCATAGATCTCAGGTGCTCCGGAACTGTGCTTGTATGGTTGACAATGTTAAATGCTGCCATTTATGCTGTCGGCATTTAGCGATGTCAGGCGGACATAATACACTACAGCGAATCATGTCCGCCTGCATCTTAATTAATCGGCCCTAGTGTTTCCAATAAACAAGAAGGAACATCAAACTGTTAAATCCATATAACAAATTCACGATTGCTTATATAAATCCTGTTTAAGAAGAAGAAACTACTGTAGTTTATAATTATTAAAATCCTTGTAGGAAATAAAAAGAAACATCTTAAGAGCGCAATTGCTAAATGCCATATCTAGATGTTACAACTATGATTTCTCAACATGGGCATTCAGATTCTTGTCAACACACAAATATCTGTGCACAGCCAGATATTACTGTGTTGGACTTTCACAAAAAGGAATTTGGCTCAGAAAAGAGATGAACACCACAAGTGGACACCTTCTTCTGTATTCAGATGCTAATGAAGCATTCAAATGCCCATGTCTACTGATTTCTCTCTGGAGCTGAATTTTACTGTGTTTTTAACCCCTTTGAAAGGGTTAAAAAGATAGATATTTGTAAGCAAACGTGCAACAATACCATTATCTAACCCCTAGTTTCTCAACCTGTGGTACGCCAGGGGTACTTGGGGTATTGACATGGGGTACTCCAGGGATTGGCCCTTTTTTTTGCTGATGTAGCTATTGTAAACATGCTGTGTTTCTACTTTTAACCCTCATACACTTCTAACAGGAGAGAGTGTGAGTATTTGCCTGCCTAGGTTAGACCACTGCTCTATCACTGATTCACCTAAAATTAGAAAAACCTTAGATTCTGGCTTGCTAGTGACATATGAGGGCTGGAGATGGCATTCACTTATATGAACAGAGAAAGTTTATTACTTTGACAAAGTGTCACAGAGATGAGTAGCAGGTAAATGTGCCACTGTGACATAGGTAAAGTGCATGCAGTAAAACAAGACATATAAACTGTTTATGAAATGATTATTAAAAATAGAAAGATGGTACCATAAATATTACTTCCCTCATCATGCAGAAAATAGTTTATTTCCTTCTTTTTTTTTTAATGAAAGAAGCACATTAATTGCCTATAATTATTGATATCTATGGACCATATATCTGTATTTTATGTGGGGTTTTTTTTTTTAATACATTTTTTATTGAGGTCCATCAATATACAAAGTTACAGGACAGATATACATATAGATATACGTCTGTATAGTGATAACATTATCAAGTAAAGCTTATAATTCACATCTATCATACAAAATAAATAAGCAATGTTAGAGATAAACCTGTGTGGATAAAAAACAAACATCCTGTATATTTAATTCCTGACCTCTTTTATAACTATGACAAATAATTTATCAAATCAAAGAAAATATTAATATAAGCCGTGTGGGACTAGTACAATCTTGATCATTATTGTCATAGGGGATAATAAAGGGTGGGAATATCAAAAGCCGCTATCTTATATCCAATATGTAATAAACAATAGGGAGAATTACGATGGAATCTGTGTCCCTTTGCTTACTTAGTAAACAAAAATTGGGGGGAGGAGGAGGGCGGAGCTAAAACTTTAACAACTAAGAACCTTCAGGAGGCAAAAATATAAAATTTGGCATTTATCTGTCTCATTATATATATATATATATATATATATATATATATATATATATATATATATATATATATATATATATATATATATATATATATATATATATATATATATTAGAAAACATAAAGTAGAATATTAACCCAAAAGGTGAAGCAATTATTGATCAGCGTGCTCGTTCCAGTGAACACAATTGTATATATGTCTATAACACCTAAACCATCTAGCTGACCAATATAGCAATTGTTCATAGTACACCTATATATTAATTAACATCATGTATGTAAACATTTTAGCCTCTATTTTTTCTGATGCCTAGTGAATGAAGTTAGGACCTTAGCAAAAGCTGGTATACTAACAAGAAGAAGTCCCGTATCTGCAAAATACTTAATTTATATAACATAGCAAACCTAGTAAATGATAAATATAATATACAATGTAAATATAGTCAGCCCCAAAATATATATTGACAGGTTGATCCATAAAATCAGTGAGTAAAGGGAATGCAACAATGTGGATGAGGTGTATTAGAATATCACTAGACAATCAGATATTAATGGCTAAAAAACATTGAATACAGTGCTGCTTCCTAGAGAGGGCTGCTACAAAATTATATAAAGAACTAGGTATGAACCTCAATAATATAGTGGTGTTAATATAGAAATGAATCAACCCTATACAATATAATTCTGCTATATGGGCACAGGCCCCATACCCCATGACAGAAAACCTATGATGGTCTATTATATAATGTGACCATCATGTTAAGTTGCATATTATCGGCAAAAGTTCGTAACCACCATTATCTAAATATAAATTGAGTCTAAAGTTGCATCTTATCCAGTTAAAATGTATATGGGGGAATGTAGTATGATAATTATTTACTATTTCTGATACCAAGTTGCAATATATATGCACCTTAGATCTATTGGATGGTAATAATAAAGCCAAGTTAGGAAAATTGTCATGGCTAACTGCCAGTGTCATGTCAAAGTATATTACCCATGGAAAACACATAATTTTCTTGGAGGTTAATAACAAATATCAGCTACTACATCTATGGCATCAGGGTTAATTGTGCCATATAGTAAACTCGGAACCAGAGATGGGACATACTACAGAACCCTGCATGGGCCCGGTTACCCAATTCCAGTTCTCCCCATTCTAGTGGATTCAGTTAGTAGCCGCAATCTAGGCTTAGCAAAAGGCAAAGTGAAAAACTTCTCAAACACAAACGAGTTAAATCCCAGCATCTCACCATCTCAACTGATTTTGGCCTCCTGGAACCCAATAATACAACCGAACTCATAGTCAGCTTGAATCTCACGCTGTGGTAGCTCAACAGGCAAGTAGATAGGGATTTTCATATAATCTCTCGGTCCTAAGCATTGCACGGTCGACTTGTAGCATCCCACATCGCAATCGCCCGACTTAGCTGCTGCTACTGCCATGTCGGTCTTTGTAGGGCCTTCCCATAGGCCACGTGATATGTTCATTACCTGCTTCTGATGTTCAGTCACATCTCTCAGGGAGCCCGTAGTTAAAGGTAGGTCAACATCATCTAAGCTCCATGCAGCTAGTGGAAAGTTCAACGGATCATCAGGGTTACATGTATAATGTGGAAAGGTTGGGTGCACATAGTTCCCTCTCTGTTTGCTGTATCTGGCGTAATAATATCCTCCGGACTGGCACATTTTAGTATATTAGAAAACTTCAGTGTCAACGATTCCTCAAAATCCACAAAGAGGGCTAATAGCTTTGTACAGAGCTCCTCCATGGTAAAGCTTATCTTAGCTTCTCCCACTAATATGGGTGGGGGGTAAGCAGCAGCCTAGGCTCCAAAGTTAGCCAACCAGTCTTATGAAGATTACTGTGTCTTTAGTTATGCTCCGTGTCTAACTTGGCACCCAGGAGGAAAATACCCTGTTCCAGAGCTGCAAACCTGTATTAAAATACAGATGGGGAGGCAGTGACAGTAGCGGAGGACATCTAGGAGGAAAAGAGCGAGATGTGAGCAAATTTAAAGCAAATAAGCACCTTGGATAAAGCGCGGCCCTGCTGCACTGCCTGGAAACCCCAGATTGCTACTCCCATGCAGCAAAGCCCAGCAGCGCAGTAGAGGCCCAGAATCTGACAACGGAGGTCCTGACTGGTGAATCTGAGCTACGGTCTGGTGAGTGAGAGGGGTAATATTACACACAGCTGCCCATAAACTGATTGTCCACTTTGTAGTAGAGCGCCCCTGCTATTTGGGCTGGGAAACCCCTTTGTCTCCAAAACTCTATACTAACAACTGGGCCCAAAAGCGGACTGCCTTTTTTTTTTTTTCTTGACACTTGAAAACCGTAGCCAGTTGCAAGTGGGTACTAATAATCAGCACTATAGAAATGACAAAATAAACATCAGCCTATAGTACACTTGGCAGACTATTAACAACCCCCTCCAGAAGGGATCTTGCTGAGGGGAAAAGCGCCACCTCGATTAGGCAGTGAAATAAACAAATCAGCAGAGAAAGGGAGGCCTTGCATGAATTACCTACTGGGAACTTAGTGGATTACAAGCTACAAAGAGATAAATTCATCTTGTAGGGAATATTTTTGCTCAGGCCACTAAGCACACATATGAAGAACTAAACATTGAGTGATTTCCTCAAAATCTTCAATTACTAGGAAACAAGATCACATTTGAAAAGATACAGAACTTCAGAGAGGACTATTAATTTACTCTCAGCAGTAATTCCCTCACACAGACGTTGCTGACCAACCTGCATATTAGGAGAACACTAAGAAATAAAGAAAGCTTAAGCAACAGCCACTTAAGGATATCAAAGTTTCAGAGAGCTGTGAGGCGATTCTACTGTTTACAGCAATTAACTTGCATCTGCTATACCTAAAATGGCGTCAAGGAGAATTAATAGGAATGACAAAGGATCTAAAGCTACAAATATAACCAGTACCAAGATGAACACTTTCATTCAAAAACTACAGACAACCCCTCCTGAGGAGGGAGAAGAACTACAGCAGTCACAAGAAGATAATCCAGATACCCCCTCTCAGGACAGAGAATCCCCTATTACTAGGGCTGACTTAAAAGATCTCCCCACCAGAGCAGATCTCACTAGCTTTTTTCAACAAGTTAATCAGATCTTAAAAGATGGCCTCTCTGGGATCAAGAAAGATGTGGGGGAACTGGGAGGGAGAGTATCCTTTCTCGAGGAACAAGATGAAGAAAACGCTTTTACACTGGACCTACTCACAAGGAAAATTGACACGCAAGAATATCAGATAGAGTTTCTCCATTCTAAATTAGAAGATTTGGACAACAGAGGGAGGAGACAAAATCTGCGTATATGGGGAATCCCGGAGAAAATATCCTCTGACATCTTGTAAATCTTTCTACAAAAAACTTTCAAACTCCTAATGAATGACCAACAAATGGAAGATATGCCCCTGGATAGAGCACACAGAGTGCTGAGGCCGCCTCTCAGAGAAGGAGAGCCCCCAAGGGATGTAAATCTTTGTTTCCATAAATTCATGGATAAGGAGTTAATTATGAATGCAACGAGAAAACAACAATCATTCCAAATTGATGGGTGAAAATTTCAATTTTATGCAGACCTTAGTCCAATCACACTTCAAAACCACAAGGAGGTGAGATTCCTCACAATGCACCTGAAAGAGCAAGGCCTGAATTACAGATGGGGGTTCCCGTTCAGCATCAAAGTTATGAAAGACAACAAACTCATCACATATAGATCCTCAGAAGACTTAGAGCAATTTTGTAAATCCTTAGACATTCCTCCCCCTTCACCTTCCTCGCAGGACTCTTCCAAGATTATTCCTCGAAGGGGGGATAACACACAACCACAACCTCAAAGATCCCACTGGATGAAAGCGGCCAAGAAGAGATCAAGGGACTCACTAACAGCTCAAACTGTACCAAATCTTGAACTTGAGACTGGTTGAAAGTATGATCTAACAATTAAGAGATCTGAGTTCCAGAGACGGTCAGAACCTCACCAAAGAATGGAGAAATAGTCCCCCTGGAGCCGATTGCTCCAAAGCGATACTCACACAAGCAAAAATTATATTATTCATATATATATATATATACTTTCCTCATGTTTATTACTGTTGTTTTTCTTGCTTGTTTTTGCCTCTTGCTGTTTTCCACAGATTATCAAGATAATATGGCAATGACATACATTGCTCAATGTTTAACTATGCATATTGTAACCCCAGGGTGTTACCTTTTGGGTGCCATTCAACCCTTCTGGTTGAATCACTACCCCAATGACTCCCTCCCTCGGGATAGAGTCTAGTTATGGGATTTTTAATCCCCGGTTTAGTAATGTTGGCATGTTTGTTGAAATGTTTTTTATAGTTTTAACCAAATCTCTAATGTTTTTCTCTGTTTCCCAGTACATACGGACCTATTATACAGCATCTACTGCACCCACAGACCCAACCTCTAATCATCCACCACTGGGCGAAGGCGATACCGACAGGGTAAGCGAGGGACACATTTACTGCTTCACAATCCAGCTCTCATTATGGGACAAGGGTAAGCACATACACAACTCTACTGAAGAATGGGTTCTGCTCACAGGGAGATTTTATTAATATCACAGAATTGTAAGGGACTAAATTCTCCTACAAAGCGCTCCATAGCACTTAATTGGTTTAAGAGGCAGGGGGCGAATATAATGTTTGTACAAGAGACACATTTTTTGAATAGTAAAGAACCCAGTTTTAAATCTAGAGAATTCCCAACCTCTTTTCTTCATTCACACACGAAAAAAACTAATTGGGTAGGAATACTATTTAACAAACACACTCCCTTTCAATTAATTGAAAGACACGTGGACAAGGAAGGTAGATTTATTATTTTGGTAGGCTTACTGTTCAATAGACCAGTCCCACTGGCCAATGCTTACTCCCCCAATACAGGTCAGGCCCAATTTGTTAAACGGATAGATAACAAGCTTTTGGAGGTACAGAGGGGGACTTTGATCTTGGGAGGGGACCTCAATATTGCTCTGCTCCCGGGACTGGATTGTTCCCAGGGCTGTAGATTGGTTGCGACAGGCACAAGACACTCAGTTAGCAACGCCTTATGCAAACTCACGTTGATAGACACATGGCGTTTTATACACCCGACCACACGTAATTACTCTTTCTACTCTAATCCAGCGAGGTCATATTCTAGAATTGACTACTGGTTCTTAGAACATAAAAACCTCACATTACTAAGAGACGCTAACATACAGACAATAGCTTGGTCGGACCACGCATCAGTTTCAATAACCTTAGATTGGCCCTCAGCTCCCACGCTACCTTTCCTGTCGAGACTAGATGAGGCCCGACTTCGTGACCCCATTACAACGGCACAAACACTTAAAAACATTACAGAATACTTCCAGACAAATTTAACTACCTCTAGTGGGATCCCATCTGTCTGGTTAGCGCATTCAGCGGTCATGAGAGGTCATTTTATAAAAGATAAAGCTACTCACAAATGCATGACAAACATCACCTACACACAATTAATAAATAAGCTCCAGATGGATGAGTCAGCCCACAAACACAACCCTCACAATAAGGATCTACTGAAAGCTCTTAATGACTCGAGAGAACTCATGAGAAGCTATCTAAACAAGGAAGCTTGTAGAAAGGCATTATATCTGCAAAAACTTTACTATCAGGGGGGGAACAAGGTGGGAACACTGTTGGCTAGGGCACTAAAACGCAAATCTCTACAAAACTATATATACAGTATGACAGATAGAAGAGGAGAGGAAGTCTCTGACTTTAACCTTATAGCACAATCCTTTAAAGAATATTACGGAAGCTTGTATAATCTCCTTGTACACTCTAATCCATCCCAGCATAGTTCCCTAGATCAATTCCTCCAAGACTCGAACCTAAACCAAATACAGACAAGTGACAAAGATGCCTTAGAGGAACGGTTCACTTTAAAAGAAATTATAGATGCCATAGACAATCTACCATCAAATAAAAGCCCGGGACCTAACGGGTTTTCCAATACATACTACAAACAATATAAAGATCAGATAGCTCCACATTTATTTGCTCTCTTTAACCATATTGATGACACTGGCCACCTCCCTAAAATAATTTTTTGAAGCCCACATTACGGTAATACCCAAACCAGGAAAATCCCCCAAACTCGCAAGTAATTACAGACCTATATCCCTATTAAATACAGACCTAAAAATGTACGCAAAGATTTTGGCAGATCGATTAAATAAAATTCTAACCCAAATTATTCATACAGATCAATCCGGATTTGTCCCTGGAAGGGAGGCGAGGGATAACACCATCAGAGTCCTCCAACTAATTGAACACGCCAAGGTGACTAACACCGAAATGGTGATAATATCAACAGATGCCGAAAAGGGGTTTGATCGTCTGAACTGGGAATTTTTATTTGCCACATTAAGCAAAGTGGGATTAGGGGAAAAGATGATTCAGAGAATAAAATGCCCTTATCACTCCCCCACTGCAAAAGTTCGAGTTAATGGTCTGGTTTCGGACCCATTCTATGTAGGCAACGGAATGAGACAGGGCTGCCCCCTTTCACCTATCCTGTTTATCCTTAGTATGGAGGTTTTGGCACAAAGAGTCAGAAACAACCCACTAATAACTGGGATAAAATTAGGCCCATTGGATTTTAAGCTTTCTATGTATGCTGACGACGTCCTTTTCACCCTCTCCTCCCCAGAGTCCTCCATCATAGCAGTAATGCAGGAACTTAAACAGTTCGGAGAATTTTTCAACTTTTTAATCAATGAGCAGAAGTCGGAAATACTAAACATCTCTCTCCCCAAATTCAAGTTCAAATACTGAAAATGAATGTACTCCCTAGAGTGCTATATGCTATCCAAGCAGTACCCATAGCTTTACCACATACCCTTTTAGTACAAATTCAAAGGGTTCTAGACCAATTTGTATGGGGGGAAATAAAACCTAGGATTAGAAAGACGACAATGTATAGAGCAGTTAGAGAGGGAGATTTAGGGTTGCCTTACATAGAGACGTACTATCAAGCTATGAGCCTCCAGAGGATAATAGATTGACATAGAAACAAAGAAAGGAAGGCTTGGATCCAAATGGATTCTCATATTTTACACACACTACACCCTGGAGCATTATGTTTGATAGCCAGACAGAATAGACCACCATAGTTAAAGTCTTACTCGCTACTACTCGCCCATGTTTTTGAGGTATGGGATAGTATAGTTAAAAAACACCCAGACATCTCCACATGGGGTTCCCCTATGGTCAAAATCAAGAAAATAGAGAGACGCACTCACTGAGACAGAACAATAGCTAGAAAAACTTCTGTGCTTGTCCACAAGGCCAGTGCCACTCAGGGCGCAGTCTCTTTTTGCACACTATGCCTTTTCACAGAGAAAAAATATCCTGTAGCATATCAGTCTGATCCTGTCCAATGACAGTCCAGCACCGAAATACCAGGCAATTCTTCTCTGAACAAGACAAACAACAAACCCCAGACGTACGTTTCGGCCTCTCTTGGTCCTCGTCAGTGAGGTGCAGCTGCATATCTCTAGGGCATGTGTGCAAGGAGTCCAACGTCTGGTTTCCCCCTTTTACTCTTAGGGAGACCTAAGAGTAATTTACATAAAATCAAGAAAATAGAGAGACGCACTCACTGAGACAGAACAATAGCTAGAAAAACTTCTGTGCTTGTCCACAAGGCCAGTGCCACTCAGGGTGCAGTCTCTTTTTGCACACTATACCTTTTCACAGAGAAAAAATATCCTGTAGCATATCAGTCTGATCCTGTCCAATGACAGTCCAGCACCGAAATACCAGGCAATTCTTCTCTGAACAAGACAAACAACAAACCCCAGACGTACGTTTCGGCCTCTCTTGGGCCTCGTCAGTGAGGTGCAGCTGCATATCTCTAGGGCATGTGTGCAAGGAGTCCATCGTCTGGTTTCCCCCTTTTACTCTTAGGGAGACCTAAGAGTAATTTACATAAAATCAAGAAAATAGAGAGACGCACTCACTGAGACAGAACAATAGCTAGAAAAACTTCTGTGCTTGTCCACAAGGCCAGTGCCACTCAGGGTGCAGTCTCTTTTGGCACACTATGCCTTTTCACAGAGAAAAAATATCCTGTAGCATATCAGTCTGATCCTGTCCAATGACAGTCCAGCACCGAAATACCAGGCAATTCTTCTCTGAACAAGACAAACAACAAACCCCAGACGTACATTTCGGCCTCTCTTGGGCATCGCCAGAAGGCCGAAACGATCGTCTGGGGTTGTTGTTTCTCTTGTTCAGAGAAGAATTGCCTGGTATTTCGGTGCTGGACTGTCATTGGGCAGGGTCAGACTGATATGCTAGAGGATATTTTTTCTCTGTGAAGGGGCATAGCGTGCTAAAAGAGTATGCACCCTGAGTGGCACCCTAAAATGAACAGGCACAGAAGTTTTTCCAGCTTTTGTTCTGTCTCAGCTGAGTGCATATCTCTCTCTTTTTATATTTATGCAAATTGTTCTTGGGTCTCCCTAAGAGTAAAAGGAGAAACCAGATGTGGACTCCTTGCACACATGCCCTTAGAGAGATGCGACTGCACCTCACTGACGAGGCCCACAGAAGGCCAAAACGATCGTCTGGGGTTGTTGTTTCTCTTGTTCAGAGAAGAATTGCCTGGTATTTCGGTGCTGGACTGTCATTGGGCAGGGTCAGACTGATATGCTACAGGATATTTTTTCTCTGTGAAGGGGCATAGTGTGCTAAAAGAGTATGCACCCTGAGTGGCACCCTAAAATGAACAGGCACAGAAGTTTTTCCAGCTTTTGTTCTGTCTCAGCTGAGTGCATCTCTCTCTCTTTTTATATTTATGCAAATTGCTCTTGGGTCTCCCTAAGAGTAAAAGGGGAAACCAGATGTGGACTCCTTGCACACATGCCCTTAGAGAGATGCGACTGCACCTCACTGACGAGGCCCACAGAAGGCCGAAACGATCGTCTGGGGTTGTTGTTTCTCTTGTTCAGAGAAGAATTGCCTGGTATTTCGGTGCTGGACTGTCATTGGGCAGGGTCAGACTGATATGCTACAGGATATTTTTTCTCTGTGAAGGGGCATAGTGTGCTAAAAGAGTATGCACCCTGAGTGGCACCCTAAAATGAACAGGCACAGAAGTTTTTCCAGCTTTTGTTCTGTCTCAGCTGAGTGCATATCTCTCTCTTTTTATATTTATGCAAATTACTCTTGGGTCTCCCTAAGAGTAAAAGGGGAAACCAGACGTGGACTCCTTGCACACATGCCCTTAGAGAGATGCGACTGCACCTCACTGACGAGGCCCACAGAAGGCCGAAACGATCGTCTGGGGTTGTTGTTTCTCTTGTTCAGAGAAGAATTGCCTGGTATTTCGGTGCTGGACTGTCATTGGGCAGGGTCAGACTGATATGCTACAGGATATTTTTTCTCTGTGAAGGGGCATAGTGTGCTAAAAGAGTATGCACCCTGAGTGGCACCCTAAAATGAACAGGCACGGAAGTTTTTCCAGCTTTTGTTCTGTCTCAGCTGAGTGCATCTCTCTCTCTTTTTTTTTTTTTTTTTTATTTTTATGTTCCCCTATGGTCCCCATATCCCCAAATGCGGAGTTGATGGGAGGCATCAAATTTGACAAAATGAACTCTAAGACGTGGGAGATGGGATTTACAGTCCCACTATGCTCTTTAACTAAAGATGGCAAGCTTAAACTAAGGCATGAACTAACAAATGTGCTGAGAGGTGTTTTTACAAATTGGTTAAAATATAATCAAATACATCATTTCATACATTCACATCCACAGAAAGAATCATTGCTTAGGAACTTAACTCCTTTTGAATTGGCTTGCTCGGTAGACCTTCCGGCTCACCACACTCTATCTCTGGCCAAGAAACTTCTCATCAATGGTCAAAAGAGTAGACTACCGGACTATACAGTAAGATGGCATAGAGACTTGGGTAAGACATTAACAGACACAGAATGGGGACATATTTTTCATAGCATCAGGAAATCTTCCTTCCCCACAAGGTTTTTAGAAACTAATTTTAAGCTATTGACTAGATGGTACCTCACCCCCTCCAGACTGAAAAGTATTTTCCCCTCTTCTTCAGATCTTTGTTGGCGTGGATGTGGAAGTAGCATTGTTAAATCTCCCTCCTGCATGTAAATGTAGATTGAGAAGTAGATTGATACAATTAACATTAAACACCACCAGATTATTAATAGCTAAGGGATGGAAGTCTCAGGAATGCCCCTCATTTAAGACATGGTTGGCCCATATGAAAGACACCATAACAATGGAGGAATATGGGTACTTTAAAGCCAATAATTTAGCTTTCTTCATCGATCTTAAATTTATATGGGAAGACATACAACATAAACTGCCTCTCAAAACTAGGACTTCTTCCCAGGACTCTAGTGTGACGTGAGTGAGATAACAACTGACTTGGGACTGACAAATATAGGGTATCACCTTCACCACTTTCTTCCTCCCCATCTGACTCTCTTGAAACTCAGTGACGGACAGACTTATGAGAGACCCTATGGGTGAGTAATAAATGTAACATAGTCAAATAAAGAGAAGACTCTTATTTAGGTTCTAAAAATGTATTAATTGCTCTTATATGTCAGAGATTCGGTAAGTTAATTTAAGTTAATTTTATTTAGTTATTATTGTTATTTGGTTTGTATTTGTTCTTACGTACTCCTAACAGTCTTATTGGTCTTCTGATTTAGGAGCGCACCTATGGCATAAGTATATCAGGTTTAGAAGCCAACAGTAGCGTGGAAATTAATATAATCCACAATCCAAATGAATGTTTTACAATGTACAAGAATTATATGAATTACCTTTCATGTTATCTATAAAACCCAATAAAGACGAATATATATAAAAATATATATATATTTGCCCAGAAATATATAATTAAATATGTTTTTAATCCAGAAATGATGAAGGAGCTCCTGCAATGCACATCCTGCCGATCCAGCGGTCAGCTCCGCCCCCTGTATTTTATGTGTTTATTATTCTTTGTTGTAATATTTTGACAAACAAAACAAATATCTGATTCCTATACAGTATATTTACTTTATTAAAGGGACAGTTAAGTAAAAAAAACAAACAAAACATTTAATGATTCAGTTAGGGCATGTAATTTTAAACAACTTTCCAATTTACTTTTATCACCAATTGTGCTTTGTTCTTTTGGTATTCTTAGTTGAAAGCTAAACCTAGGAGGTTCATATGCTAATTTCTTAGACCTTGAAGGCCGCCTCTAATCTGAAAGCATTTTGACATTTTTTCCCTACTAGAGGGTGTTAGTTCACGTGTTTCATATAGATAACATTGAGCTCACGCACATGAAGCTCCTAGGAGTGAGCACTGATTGGCTAAAATGCAAGTTTGTCAAAAGAACTGAAATAAGGGGACAGTCTGCAGAGGCTTAGACACAAGGTATAACTGTGTTGGTTATGCAAAACTGGGAAATGGGTAATAAAGGGATTATCTACCTTTTGTAAACAACAAAAATTCTGGTGTTGACTGTCCCTTTAATATATCTGACACAAGCTTGTGTAATAAAGTGATACAAATGATTTCCATTTTTGCTCATGTAAAAGACTAATAATATTTGTGCTACAGTTGTGTTACATAGGAAACAACTATATTCCTCCAGGGGTACTTGCTACAAAAAGCTTGAGAAACACTGATCTAACAGATTAGATAATTTTCTTTTCTTTTTTTTACTTTTATGCTCCTTAAAGGATAGTCATCTTTGAACAGAGTCGACCTAACAAGAACCATCCTACATTTCTGACCTTATAAAGGGCTTTGACTACAAATGTGGCAACACACTGGTTTACACAATTAAATTTTTTTTTTTTTCACTGGGTCATTCTGCTCCACATTGTTAACATAAAAAAAAAAAGAAAGAAAGAAAAAAAAAAAGATTCCTTTCAAATTTGAAAAGTTTTAGTGCTAATTAGTTAGACAAGTGATGCAGTTTTCTGTATTGAAAGCTTGAACCTGATGGGAAATGGTCTGTATCTAGCAGCTCACTGTGAGTGACTTAGTAATGATTTTCAGTCACTAATGACCATGGTCTAGATACCAACTTGTAAATGAAATGATTTAACTCTTGTTCATTGTAGCAATCTCTATAGATGTTGCAGAAACCGGTGCTATCACTCTATGTACCGCTTATTGCTTATGAAATATATTAACGGAAGTCTTATACAAACCGTACTTATTAGTAGTATTATTGCTTAAAGGCATATGAACATTTTCTTTTGTTAGTCAGACAAAGCATACAATTAAAAAAAAAAAAAAACTTTCCAATTTACTTATATTATCAAATTTGCTTTGTTTCTTTCTTTTTTGAAGAGATACCCAGGTAGGTGTCTGGAGCACTACATAGCAGGAAATAGTGCTGCCAACGAGTGCTCTCGCCAATGAATAACATTCTTGCAAAACTGCTGCCATATAGGGCTTTAATACGTACACGCTCCTGAGCTCACATCCCTGTTATTAAACAAAAGGAAATCTGATAGAAGTAAAATAGATAGTTGTTTAAAATCGCATGCTTTTTCTGAATAATGAAGAAACATTATGAGGTTCATGTCCCTTTACTTAAATGTAATTCCTTAGAATATGTATAAATAAGTATGGTAAAAACAATCCACCTTATTCTCTACTCATCGCAATGGAAACTCTATTGATCTGGTATTCTCCTACCTCTCCTATATCTGATGTCACCCGTTAGCTATTTCAGAGCACCACCCGCTCACCTATACTCTTCAAGTACAGGCTCAACCTACTTCTCCCCCTCGCCCCTGCACCTGTAGAGATCTGCACACTGTGGATCCTCTACAATTTTCCAACCTTATTTAACACCTCCTCCACCACACTCCCATGATATCCTGCCCTGACCTTGCTACAACCCACTATAACAATACTTTCTCCTCTACACTAGACACTCTTGCTCCTCCCCAACTATGCAAAACCCAACGTAGTCAGTTCCAGCCCTGGCACTCTCAGCAAATTTGCTACCTGTAAAAATGTTCCCTGCCAAGCAAACCTTCTTCTCTTCTCTTATATCTACTCACTCCTCAAACTGTACTTTCACCTCCCCCTTCATCTGCCTTTCATGCTCAAGAACTGGCAGACTACTTTAAAAAAAAAAAATCATAAAATCAGAAGCAGCATCCCAACAACAGTCTGCAATCTTCCATCTCCACCCCCAGTCACCCCCTCTGCAACTGTCTGCATCTTCCTCCGGCCAGGGAGAATGAAGTGAGTTCCTTATTGTCTTCCTCACAACACACTACCTGCCCACTTGACCCTATCATTTCACATCTAGTACCTTCCCTGTCTTCCACTTTCACTCCAGCGCTTGCTAACATCTTGAACCTATCCCTTTCTAACAGTTCATTCCCATTTTCTTTCAAACATGCAAAGGTCATCCCATCCTCAAAAAACAAAAACAGCCCCTCAATCCTAATTCTCTTGGATTTACTCTTATCTCTCTAACAGGTCCTTCTCTGTCTCATTTGCTGATCACTAAGCCTCTTCAATTCCTTTGTCTTTTGGAGTACCTCAAGGCTATGTGTTGGGTCCTTTACTAGTCTTCTCTATATATACTTCACATGATAAACTTATCAATAGCTATGGATTCAAATATCACATCTGTGCTGATGATACTCAGATCTACCTATACACCCTTGCCCCCTCTCCTCAGTCTTCTCATGTAAGAGACTGCTTAACTGGCATTTCTTTCTGGATGGTCTCTCAACCCCTTAAAGTTCAACATGTTCAAGACTGAGCTCTTGTTAATCCCCCCCCCCCCAGCTCTACTCCAATTTCTGACTTTTCTATCACTGTTGGTGGCACCACTTTCTCCCCATCACCCAAAGTCTGCTGCCTTGGAGTTACACTTAACTCCAATCTATCCTTCATCCCCCATATCAAATTGTTCTCTACATTCTGCCACAACCACCTATGCAATATCTCTAAGATTTTTCATTTTCTGAGTACTGACACCTCTAAGCAGCTAATCCACTCCCTGGTAATTTCCCAACTTGACTACTAGTAATACTGGCACATTTTAATTAAAAAACAGTAATGTGGGTGAAGCGCTGAATCTAATCTCCAAAGCCTCACTTAAAACTATCCCCTTCCTGGATAGTAAAATTTAAATAACAGATTTGTAAATAGTGGGCGCTTAAAGCAGGAGATTCAGTTAATATGCGAAACAATTATAGTGCCCTCTGTGGGGAATAGATCAGACTTTGGGGAATAATATCCAGTCTACTACCGTTATAGTTATATTAAAATATTTAGTTATTAAACAGATCTGGTATGTTAAAATTTTTATTTTATTTTATGGACAATTTCAAAATGATAGTTAATATTCAAGATTAAGACAATAATTAATATGCAATATCTAAAACAATACACATTCACTCCCAACTATAGTTGTTCTTTCAGCCGTTCACACACTCCCTAAACAATTACAGTCTAGAAAATTATATAAAAACAATATAAATGCAAGCTTGAATTAATATCAAAACCAGAAGGTGCAATATATTTCCAAAAGGAGCAATATATTTCCAAAAGGAAAAAGGTAATATTGTCTGTTCCTGATAAAAGATTTTTAGGATAAAAGTTTGTGCACAATATAATCTTTGACAGGTTCGCTACAGCAAGGTAAAGTGCCAAGTCTTTCTTTAAAAGAAAACTGATTATCTCCAATGACAACAGCCGTCGGTCTTATTTCACCGGCGCTGTATTCAGTTTACAAAAGAGTAGTCCGTAAGACTTCAATACTTTACGGAGATCTCCGTTACGATCCTGTATGTTTTTAAGGCTATCCGCCTTCTTACCGTTACTTCACTTGTATTTCAGCCGCTCCGCTGCAAACAATCGACCGCACGCCGGCGGCTTCCAAGACTCCTACGTCACCTGATTTCCGGAACCTCCAGGTGAATCAGACTTGCGCAAGTCTATTACGAGGTGTAGGAAGACCTCTGGTCCTGGTTCTGTTACCGCTCTTCAGTACTTACTCAGTACGCGGTAAGATCTTGATAAAGACCCACACGGGTTGAAACGCGTTGAAGAATCACCCTGTTACTACACACAAAAAATTGCCTTTTTCTGCTACTAGTCTATTTGAAAGACAAAGACTGGAGGATAATCCTTTTACCGCGTACTGAGTAAGTACTGAAGAGCGGTAACAGAACCAGGACCAGAGGTCTTCCTACACCTCGTAATAGACTTGCGCAAGTCTGATTCACCTGGAGGTTCCGGAAATCAGGTGACGTAGGAGTCTTGGAAGCCGCCGGCGTGCGGTCGATTGTTTGCAGCGGAGCGGCTGAAATACAAGTGAAGTAACGGTAAGAAGGCGGATAGCCTTAAAAACATACAGGATCGTAACGGAGATCTCCGTAAAGTATTGAAGTCTTACGGACTACTCTTTTGTAAACTGAATACAGCGCTGGTGAAATAAGACCGACGGCTGTTGTCATTGGAGATAATCAGTTTTCTTTTAAAGAAAGACTTGGCACTTTACCTTGCTGTAGCGAACCTGTCAAAGATTATATTGTGCACAAACTTTTATCCTAAAAATCTTTTATCAGGAACAGACAATATTACCTTTTTCCTTTTGGAAATATATTGCTCCTTTTGGAAATATATTGCACCTTCTGGTTTTGATATTAATTCAAGCTTGCATTTATATTGTTTTTATATAATTTTCTAGACTGTAATTGTTTAGGGAGTGTGTGAACGGCTGAAAGAACAACTATAGTTGGGAGTGAATGTGTATTGTTTTAGATATTGCATATTAATTATTGTCTTAATCTTGAATATTAACTATCATTTTGAAATTGTCCATAAAATAAAAAAAAAAATTTAACATACCAGATCTGTTTAATAACTAAATATTTTAATATAACTATAACGGTAGTAGACTGGATATTATTCCCCAAAGTCTGATCTATTCCCCACAGAGGGCACTATAATTGTTTCGCATATTAACTGAATCTCCTGCTTTAAGCGCCCACTATTTACAAATCTGACATTTTAATTAAAGTCTATATTGTTTTTAGACATTTGTTTCCCGACTTTTAATAATCACTTTCTGGAATCCACTATAGCTAATAGTGTTTAGCTTCCACCCGTGTTTAAAACCTTTTCTCAGTTCATTGAGGAGAATTCCTTTCTGAATCTAATAGAACCTGGAGTATTTGTCCTACGGGTGTCTTTTACAGACCCTATGAGAGCACTGCTTTGATTGGGTAACTGCACAACAACGTCGATAGGATAACTTTCTGGACAGCTAATAAAGGTCCAGCAGGCATATGTGGCACTTATCAAGTGCTTTATACTTTGTAAGTATAATTTGTATTGCATGCATTGAGACCAAGTAACACTGATTGTGCACTATTGTGGGGCCCTCTTCTATTTTACCTCTAAACAGAACCTACTAACCAACCTTTCTCTCTCCCGCCTCTCCCCCTTTAATCCATTCTAAATTCCTCTGACAGGCTAATCCACTTATCCTGCCGCTCTGTATCTGTTGCTTCTTTCTGTGAGTCCCTTCACTGGCTCCCCATTCACAGCACAATTAACTCTCTAAAGAAGCCTACCACCGAATTCAGTAAAAAATTATTTTCACTTACCTAATAATTGCCTTTATCCAACTCTGTACTAACATCTTTCTCACCCTTCCAGTCCCCATATCCTGTTTCTAACCTTCCTGTTTCTCACCCTTGTAAGTTTCCATGGGAATAGGGCCCTCAATTCTTCCTGTATTTGTTTGAAAAATGTTGTCCTGTCTCTTAAAAAAATGGTATCATCGTTGTGATTTTATCTTTTGTCATATTTTGACAAGGTTTTCAGTAATTTCATTCTTAAAATTGCATGTTTTCCATACTTCTCTTACTGGGGGGAGTGCATATTTCCTGCATAATTCAGAAGTACCATTCTGCTAGTGACTACTTGATCAGTCCTGCATATCTGTTACTAACCAAGATTATTTTCATGGGTTATATCCTGTACTCAAAAACAACTTACATTTTTGAAAGGAAAATTGCAATTTTAAATGATTTATGTTATTAACTCATTTATCAATAAAGTGATTAATTGTTAATATGTGGTAAGCAGGAACAAGAAATTACTTAAAGGGTCAGTCTAGGCCAAAATAAACTTTCATGATTCAGATAGAGCATGTAATTTTAAACAATTTTCCAATTTACATTTATCACCAATTTTGCTTTGTTCTCTTGGTATTCTTAGTTGAAAGCTTAACCTAGGAGGTTCATATGCTAATTTCTTAGACCTTGAAGCCCACCTTTTTTCAGATTGCATTTTAACAGTTTTTCACCACTAGAGGGTGTTAGTTCACGTATTTCATATAGAAAACACTGTGCTCGTGCACGTGAAGAGCAGGCACTGATTGGCTAGACTGCAAGTCTGTCAAAAGAACTTAAAAAGGGGCAGTTTGCAGAGGCTTAGATACAAGATAATCACAGAGGTTAAAAATATATTATTATAACTGTGTTGGTTATGCAAAACTGGGGAATGGGTAATAAAGGGATTATCTATGTCTTAAAACAATAAAAATTCTGGTGTAGACTGTCCCTTTAAATGTTCATTTAAGGTTCAAAGAGAGCATTTTTCTAATTTAAAAGAGTAAAAAAAAATCAAGATAGATAGATAGAAAGACAGATAGATCGATATAAATTAAATTAAACTCAATATTTTGTTTCTCCACCCATAATTTATTACCCCCAGCTGAAATACATTAGGATTTAAATCTGCTATAGTCATGTTATGTATGACTTAATAATAGTAGAACTCAACATAAAAAATAACACACAGAAAACAGGTTTGGGACTAACCAACACTTTCTAAACACAGTTTAGAATATAGGTGTGCCAAACTGTTCATCAAATTGAAGTCCTGATATGACATGAATCTTGTAGTACATCAGAGACAAGGAAATACAGCTCTCTCCAATCACCCAATTCAGTGAGATTAAAAATGAAACAAAGTCTGCAAGACAAAAAGAGAGACGCCTCCTTGTGTATATCAATTGTTAATACAGTTCTTGCCCAAAACCGATGTGCCCCAGCTACCAATGTACTCACAAAAGTTGCAGCACCCAAATGTGCTGTTAGCGATAGACTGAGGTCTTGCAGCGCCCCAGCTCGCTGCTCTCCCAGTTGGGTGAAAACGGCTCAAGGTAGGGTGATCTTCAATGGGGTAGTGTTATGTTTTTTAAGGGGGGATCGGGTGGGTTTTAGAGTAGGGGTGTGTGGGTGGTGGGTTTTAATGTTGGGGGGGTATTGTATTTCTTTTTTTACAGGTAAAAGAGCTGATTACTTTGGGGCAATGCCCCGCAAAAGGCCCTTTTAAGGGCTATTGTAATTTAATGTAGGGTAGGGAATTTTATTATTTTGGGGGGCTTTTTTATTTTATTAGGGGGATTAGATTAGGTGTAATTAGTTTCAAATATTGTAATCTCTTTTTTATTTTCTTTAATTTAGTGTTTTTTTCGTAATTTAGTTTATTTAATTTAATTGTATTTAATTGTAGGTAGTTTAGGTAATTAATTTAATTATAGTGTAGTGTTAGGTGTAATTGTAACTTAGGTTAGGGTTTATTTTACAGGTAATTTTGTATTTATTTTAGCTAGTTAGCTATTAAATAGTTAATAACTATTTAATAACTATTGTACCTAGTTAAAAGAAATACAAAGTTGCCTGTAAAATAAAAATAAATCCTAAAATAGCTATAATGTAACTATTAGTATTGTATATTGTAGCTATATTAGGGTTTATTTTATAGGTAAGTATTTAGTTTTAAATAGGAATAATTTATTTAATTATAGTAATTTTATTTAGATTTATTAAAAATAGATTTAAGTTAGGGGGGTGTTAGGGTTAGACTTAGGTTTAGGGGTTAATACATTTATTTTAGCGGCGGCAATGTCCGGTCGACAGATTAGGGGTTAATAATTGTCGGTAGGTTGCGGCGACATTGGGGGTGGCAGTTTAGGGGTTAATACATATAATGTAGGTGTCAGTGATATTAGGGGCAGCAGATTAGGGGTTCATAGGTATAATGTAGGTGGCGGCGGTGTCCGGAGAGGCAGATTAGGGGTTAATAATATAATGCAGGTGGCAAGGATGTCAGGGGCGGCAGATTAGGGGTTAATAAGTGCAAGATTAGGGGTGTTTAGACTCGGGGTTCATGTTAGGGTGTTAGGTGTAGACTTAGAAAGTATTTTCCCATAGGAAACAATGGGGCTGCGTTAGGAGCTGAACGCTGCTTTTTTGTAGGTGTTTTTTTCAGCCAGCTCAGCCCCATTGTTTCCTATGGGGAAATCGTGCACAAGCACGTTTTAGCCAGTTTACCGTGACCGTAAGCAACGCTGGTATTACAGGGAGAAGTGGCGCTAAATTTGCTCAATGCTCACTTTTCTGAGGCTAATGCAGCCATTCAGAAAACTTGTAATACCAGCGTTGTTTAAAGTGTGTGCCTGAAAAAAAAAAGGCTTGTTAGCAACGCAAGTTTTTACCGACAAAACTTGTAATCTAGCAGTCAGTTAGTTAAATACATCTGACTTTTTTTTTTAAAATACATAAAATTTAACATAAAAAGTGTTTATTATGCTTTTAAAATAACAGCAACTTAATATGTTAAACTATTTTACATGAAAAAAAATTGTTTAATTTGACATTTATAATTGTAGGGTGTGCATGTTTTTATAAAGCTCATTCCTATTGATGTATCTCTCATTGGCTAATAAGAACTTGTAATTCTCCACTGGAGGAAAGAGGAACACTTTCAGAAGCATAAAAAGTAGTTTTATTAAGAACAAGGACAAGGACATGTTTATGCATTAAAAATCAAATAAAATTGCTTTAATGTTCATCTAACATAACGTGTTTATATAAACATTTCATTATTATTTAAGATAGTGAGTGATGTTCCAGTTTTCCTTGAACAACAGAGTTGTAATAATTCTACTTCTAAATGATAATATTAAAAATGATGAATTTTTCGTAGTTAGATGAAAGCTGCAAGGTAAAGTAACATGATGATTGTACTGGTATCTTAACTACCTACTCATATATATAGTACCCTCCACTCATATTTAACATAGATATATATATATATATATGATTTGATTATGCCCTGACGGAGCCCGACACACCTAGCGGGTGAAATGCGCGTCGGCATTGGACAAGCCAAACCGGAACATGTGGTCTGTGTTGATGCCATAGAACAGACACGCTGCAAGCAAACACGCTTGATGGATTTATATCTTGGTGCCCTTTGGAAGTCACTAAGGTCTAACAACTTTATATCAGCTCGAAGATAACTCTGGAGACAGGTCGTATAAAGTCACACTTATTGCCTGATCAATAGGCATATTCATTATCACACTGGATATCGTTACCCTGATGAGGGGGTCATTTTTAAAGTCCTAAAATGTGAAAGGAGACTGCTATATCTGACTAACGCTTGTGGCATAATAACACCACGCTTCATTGATTTGCAATCCTGCAATTTGCATCATGCTTCTTTCTGCTTCACCTGGAGGTTCCGGAAATCAGGTGACGTAGGAGTCTTGGAAGCCGCCGGCGTGCGGTCGATTGTTTGCAGCGGAGCGGCTGAAATACAAGTGAAGTAACGGTAAGAAGGCGGATAGCCTTAAAAACATACAGGATCGTAACGGAGATCTCCGTAAAGTATTGAAGTCTTACGGACTACTCTTTTGTAAACTGAATACAGCGCTGGTGAAATAAGACCGACGGCTGTTGTCATTGGAGATAATCAGTTTTCTTTTAAAGAAAGACTTGGCACTTTACCTTGCTGTAGCGAACCTGTCAAAGATTATATTGTGCACAAACTTTTATCCTAAAAATCTTTTATCAGGAACAGACAATATTACCTTTTTCCTTTTGGAAATATATTGCTCCTTTTGGAAATATATTGCACCTTCTGGTTTTGATATTAATTCAAGCTTGCATTTATATTGTTTTTATATAATTTTCTAGACTGTAATTGTTTAGGGAGTGTGTGAACGGCTGAAAGAACAACTATAGTTGGGAGTGAATGTGTATTGTTTTAGATATTGCATATTAATTATTGTCTTAATCTTGAATATTAACTATCATTTTGAAATTGTCCATAAAATAAAAAAAAAAATTTAACATACCAGATCTGTTTAATAACTAAATATTTTAATATAACTATAACGGTAGTAGACTGGATATTATTCCCCAAAGTCTGATCTATTCCCCACAGAGGGCACTATAATTGTTTCGCATATTAACTGAATCTCCTGCTTTAAGCGCCCACTATTTACAAATCTGACATTTTAATTAAAGTCTATATTGTTTTTAGACATTTGTTTCCCGACTTTTAATAATCACTTTCTGGAATCCACTATAGCTAATAGTGTTTAGCTTCCACCCGTGTTTAAAACCTTTTCTCAGTTCATTGAGGAGAATTCCTTTCTGAATCTAATAGAACCTGGAGTATTTGTCCTACGGGTGTCTTTTACAGACCCTATGAGAGCACTGCTTTGATTGGGTAACTGCACAACAACGTCGATAGGATAACTTTCTGGACAGCTAATAAAGGTCCAGCAGGCATATGTGGCACTTATCAAGTGCTTTATACTTTGTAAGTATAATTTGTATTGCATGCATTGAGACCAAGTAACACTGATTGTGCACTATTGTGGGGCCCTCTTCTATTTTACCTCTAAACAGAACCTACTAACCAACCTTTCTCTCTCCCGCCTCTCCCCCTTTAATCCATTCTAAATTCCTCTGACAGGCTAATCCACTTATCCTGCCGCTCTGTATCTGTTGCTTCTTTCTGTGAGTCCCTTCACTGGCTCCCCATTCACAGCACAATTAACTCTCTAAAGAAGCCTACCACCGAATTCAGTAAAAAATTATTTTCACTTACCTAATAATTGCCTTTATCCAACTCTGTACTAACATCTTTCTCACCCTTCCAGTCCCCATATCCTGTTTCTAACCTTCCTGTTTCTCACCCTTGTAAGTTTCCATGGGAATAGGGCCCTCAATTCTTCCTGTATTTGTTTGAAAAATGTTGTCCTGTCTCTTAAAAAAATGGTATCATCGTTGTGATTTTATCTTTTGTCATATTTTGACAAGGTTTTCAGTAATTTCATTCTTAAAATTGCATGTTTTCCATACTTCTCTTACTGGGGGGAGTGCATATTTCCTGCATAATTCAGAAGTACCATTCTGCTAGTGACTACTTGATCAGTCCTGCATATCTGTTACTAACCAAGATTATTTTCATGGGTTATATCCTGTACTCAAAAACAACTTACATTTTTGAAAGGAAAATTGCAATTTTAAATGATTTATGTTATTAACTCATTTATCAATAAAGTGATTAATTGTTAATATGTGGTAAGCAGGAACAAGAAATTACTTAAAGGGTCAGTCTAGGCCAAAATAAACTTTCATGATTCAGATAGAGCATGTAATTTTAAACAATTTTCCAATTTACATTTATCACCAATTTTGCTTTGTTCTCTTGGTATTCTTAGTTGAAAGCTTAACCTAGGAGGTTCATATGCTAATTTCTTAGACCTTGAAGCCCACCTTTTTTCAGATTGCATTTTAACAGTTTTTCACCACTAGAGGGTGTTAGTTCACGTATTTCATATAGAAAACACTGTGCTCGTGCACGTGAAGAGCAGGCACTGATTGGCTAGACTGCAAGTCTGTCAAAAGAACTTAAAAAGGGGCAGTTTGCAGAGGCTTAGATACAAGATAATCACAGAGGTTAAAAATATATTATTATAACTGTGTTGGTTATGCAAAACTGGGGAATGGGTAATAAAGGGATTATCTATGTCTTAAAACAATAAAAATTCTGGTGTAGACTGTCCCTTTAAATGTTCATTTAAGGTTCAAAGAGAGCATTTTTCTAATTTAAAAGAGTAAAAAAAAATCAAGATAGATAGATAGAAAGACAGATAGATCGATATAAATTAAATTAAACTCAATATTTTGTTTCTCCACCCATAATTTATTACCCCCAGCTGAAATACATTAGGATTTAAATCTGCTATAGTCATGTTATGTATGACTTAATAATAGTAGAACTCAACATAAAAAATAACACACAGAAAACAGGTTTGGGACTAACCAACACTTTCTAAACACAGTTTAGAATATAGGTGTGCCAAACTGTTCATCAAATTGAAGTCCTGATATGACATGAATCTTGTAGTACATCAGAGACAAGGAAATACAGCTCTCTCCAATCACCCAATTCAGTGAGATTAAAAATGAAACAAAGTCTGCAAGACAAAAAGAGAGACGCCTCCTTGTGTATATCAATTGTTAATACAGTTCTTGCCCAAAACCGATGTGCCCCAGCTACCAATGTACTCACAAAAGTTGCAGCACCCAAATGTGCTGTTAGCGATAGACTGAGGTCTTGCAGCGCCCCAGCTCGCTGCTCTCCCAGTTGGGTGAAAACGGCTCAAGGTAGGGTGATCTTCAATGGGGTAGTGTTATGTTTTTTAAGGGGGGATCGGGTGGGTTTTAGAGTAGGGGTGTGTGGGTGGTGGGTTTTAATGTTGGGGGGGTATTGTATTTCTTTTTTTACAGGTAAAAGAGCTGATTACTTTGGGGCAATGCCCCGCAAAAGGCCCTTTTAAGGGCTATTGTAATTTAATGTAGGGTAGGGAATTTTATTATTTTGGGGGGCTTTTTTATTTTATTAGGGGGATTAGATTAGGTGTAATTAGTTTCAAATATTGTAATCTCTTTTTTATTTTCTTTAATTTAGTGTTTTTTTCGTAATTTAGTTTATTTAATTTAATTGTATTTAATTGTAGGTAGTTTAGGTAATTAATTTAATTATAGTGTAGTGTTAGGTGTAATTGTAACTTAGGTTAGGGTTTATTTTACAGGTAATTTTGTATTTATTTTAGCTAGTTAGCTATTAAATAGTTAATAACTATTTAATAACTATTGTACCTAGTTAAAAGAAATACAAAGTTGCCTGTAAAATAAAAATAAATCCTAAAATAGCTATAATGTAACTATTAGTATTGTATATTGTAGCTATATTAGGGTTTATTTTATAGGTAAGTATTTAGTTTTAAATAGGAATAATTTATTTAATTATAGTAATTTTATTTAGATTTATTAAAAATAGATTTAAGTTAGGGGGGTGTTAGGGTTAGACTTAGGTTTAGGGGTTAATACATTTATTTTAGCGGCGGCAATGTCCGGTCGACAGATTAGGGGTTAATAATTGTCGGTAGGTTGCGGCGACATTGGGGGTGGCAGTTTAGGGGTTAATACATATAATGTAGGTGTCAGTGATATTAGGGGCAGCAGATTAGGGGTTCATAGGTATAATGTAGGTGGCGGCGGTGTCCGGAGAGGCAGATTAGGGGTTAATAATATAATGCAGGTGGCAAGGATGTCAGGGGCGGCAGATTAGGGGTTAATAAGTGCAAGATTAGGGGTGTTTAGACTCGGGGTTCATGTTAGGGTGTTAGGTGTAGACTTAGAAAGTATTTTCCCATAGGAAACAATGGGGCTGCGTTAGGAGCTGAACGCTGCTTTTTTGTAGGTGTTTTTTTCAGCCAGCTCAGCCCCATTGTTTCCTATGGGGAAATCGTGCACAAGCACGTTTTAGCCAGTTTACCGTGACCGTAAGCAACGCTGGTATTACAGGGAGAAGTGGCGCTAAATTTGCTCAATGCTCACTTTTCTGAGGCTAATGCAGCCATTCAGAAAACTTGTAATACCAGCGTTGTTTAAAGTGTGTGCCTGAAAAAAAAAAGGCTTGTTAGCAACGCAAGTTTTTACCGACAAAACTTGTAATCTAGCAGTCAGTTAGTTAAATACATCTGACTTTTTTTTTTTAAATACATAAAATTTAACATAAAAAGTGTTTATTATGCTTTTAAAATAACAGCAACTTAATATGTTAAACTATTTTACATGAAAAAAAATTGTTTAATTTGACATTTATAATTGTAGGGTGTGCATGTTTTTATAAAGCTCATTCCTATTGATGTATCTCTCATTGGCTAATAAGAACTTGTAATTCTCCACTGGAGGAAAGAGGAACACTTTCAGAAGCATAAAAAGTAGTTTTATTAAGAACAAGGACAAGGACATGTTTATGCATTAAAAATCAAATAAAATTGCTTTAATGTTCATCTAACATAACGTGTTTATATAAACATTTCATTATTATTTAAGATAGTGAGTGATGTTCCAGTTTTCCTTGAACAACAGAGTTGTAATAATTCTACTTCTAAATGATAATATTAAAAATGATGAATTTTTCGTAGTTAGATGAAAGCTGCAAGGTAAAGTAACATGATGATTGTACTGGTATCTTAACTACCTACTCATATATATAGTACCCTCCACTCATATTTAACATAGATATATATATATATATGATTTGATTATGCCCTGACGGAGCCCGACACACCTAGCGGGTGAAATGCGCGTCGGCATTGGACAAGCCAAACCGGAACATGTGGTCTGTGTTGATGCCATAGAACAGACACGCTGCAAGCAAACACGCTTGATGGATTTATATCTTGGTGCCCTTTGGAAGTCACTAAGGTCTAACAACTTTATATCAGCTCGAAGATAACTCTGGAGACAGGTCGTATAAAGTCACACTTATTGCCTGATCAATAGGCATATTCATTATCACACTGGATATCGTTACCCTGATGAGGGGGTCATTTTTAAAGTCCTAAAATGTGAAAGGAGACTGCTATATCTGACTAACGCTTGTGGCATAATAACACCACGCTTCATTGATTTGCAATCCTGCAATTTGCATCATGCTTCTTTCTGCTTCACGGCTAACACATTGCCTGCATGCAAGACCTATTCAAAATAAGGACTGTTAACAACTTACACAATGACTTATTGTGACTAATGTGATTACCTGCTAACTACATCTGCTGAGTTATTCTAACCTCAATATTGCTGTTTATTTTGCTTGCAAACTATATGATATAAGTACATATTCTGGGGCGCTATGTCGTTAACTACTTAGATCCCAATTGTATACCTGCCAGGCATTAAGCCTTACTTATTAAGGTGCCGCACGCAGCAGGGTGTAGTAGTTCGACAATTGTTCCCCACTAATATATCTTCATTACTAACATGTATGCACATTGATATGCCTATGCTTTACTCTTACAAGATAATTGCACGTACTTTGGGGCACATTTTCAGAAACTACTTAGATCCCATTCTTATACCTGCACGGCATTAAGCCTTACATACTAAGGTGACGCACGCAGCAGGGTGTAGTAGTCTGACTATTGTCCCCCTCTGATATTCTTGTTATTACTATGTAAGGATATAAGAGATTTCTAGCAGTAGGACACGTTACCTGCTGTTATATAGACATGTCAGCAAACCACCATGTATGTTGATTTTTTCTGTTCAGGCATGAACACTAACCCCTGACAGGTCAGGTTTGAATGTTGAACTTTTCTATGTTATCTCTACCTCTTTAAGGTGAATATATATACTACTTGGGTTTTCTTTGTATATTTACCTATCAAGATTAACATCCCACGATACAGTTAGAGGGTGTCAGAGATCATTCTCTCTTCTAGCTATCTAAGCTTTATATTTTGGATACACCTTGCAAATATTTCCATGAGCTAATAAATCTTTTTTAAAAAGAGTGCTGAATTCCCTGTCTTTTATCCAGGTATATATATTCCAGGATTTATTCTCTCTTTACAAACTCTTGTCTGAGGAAGGGGAGTGTGTCCCCGAAACGTCACGCTCAATTAAAATTACTTTTTGATTTAAAGACCAGTGAGTGCCTTCCTTATCTCATATATATATATATATATATATATATATATATATATATATATATATATATATATATATATATATATATATATATATATAAACAAAAAATCAAAAGTTTAAACAATAAAGACAATTTTTCACCAAGGGTGCAAATATTAGTGGAGGGCACTGTATTTATATTTTTAATTCCTCTATCTCCTTCCTCTACAACTCTCTTTACTCTGTAAATAGCACTGGATATGTATGTACCTTGCAATTAAAAGGGACAGTCATCTTTAATTTGTTATTGTTTAAAAAGGTAGATAATCTCTTTATTACCCATTCCCCATTTTTGCATAATTAACACTGTTATATTAATACACTTTTTACCTCTGTGATTACCTTGTATCTAAGCCTCTGCCCCTTATATTACAGTATTTTGACAAACTTGCATTTTAGCCAGTCAGTGCTAACTTATAAATAATTCCATGAGAGTGAGCAAAATGTTATCTAGATGACACACATGAACTATCGCTGTCTAGCTCTAAAAATGCACTGAGATAAGAAGCGGCCTTCAAGGCCATAGAAATTAGCATATGAGCCTACCTTGATTTAGCTTTCAACAAAGAATACCAAGAGAACAAAACACATTTTATTATAAAAATACATTGGAAAGTTGTTTACATTTGCATGTCCTATCTGAATCATGAAGGTTTCATTTTGACAAGACTGTCCCTTTAAGGATAGCTAGCTCCTTTGAGGTTTCTCTTAGTTGTATTCCCTATAATTCCAGGACCTATGACCCACTAACAGGATATATATTTAGTATTACTTTGGATCAAAACAGATTAAAAGGACAATAAAGTCAAAATTAAATGTTAACGATTCTGATAGAACATGTAACGTTCCAATTTACTTGTACTATTAAATATACTTCACACTCTTGTTATACTTGTTGAAGAGTAAACCTAGGTAGGCTCAGAAGCAGCAATGCACTGCTGGGAGCAAGCTGGCGATAGGTGGCTGCGCATAAATTAATCTTGTTGTTGGCTTACTAGATGTGTTAAGCTTGCATCCAGTAGTGTACTGCTGCTCCTTTAACAAAGGATACAAAGAGAATGAAACAAATTTGATAAGAGAAGTAAATGGGCTCCAAAAGAACAATCCTTTCCTTAAAGTCCAATTTCAAAGCTATAACTTTGCAAGGTACTTTTTTGTTTGTATGTACTTTGCTCCAGAAGGATAAGGAGAGAGGTAAAATTGCAATTTAAATGAGAAAGAAAACATAATGGAAAGTAATTACCTCACCTCTAGTTCCTGCACAATTTAAGCTACAGAACCACCCTTGTGGTGAACCCAACAGAGATGAAAACACCTAGCAAGGCAGTAAGTAATTTAGACTTGGTACAATGAGTCCATATTCCAGAAAGGCTCAAGCTCACCCTGACACTTGGTACACAGCATGTGTCTATTCTCTCTTCTACTGTTTATTACAGGAACCTGGTTTCCCTAGCTTATAATTATTATACTGTATAATGACCAGTAAATACTCTAAACAACAGCTCTACATAAGAGTCCACTGTTTGCATCATGTACAGCACTGACAATAATCAGCAAATACCATCTGATAGGTAGTTAGAGAACTAGGTCTTACTTATCAACATCATCACCAGAAATCAAATGAACTCCTCTAGTTGTTACTTTAAAAAAAAACAAGCAAGGACATTACATTAGTCTGGCCCTTTATTTTTTTTAACCAAGACACTGCTTTCTTGATTGTATGGCAGAAATAATAATGTGTGAGTGATCGATAAACACTTTCTGGTGATGGCTGACCCAATAAAAGATGTAAATGTTCTTATCCTTTAATGTAATTGTCTTTCTTGAGAGAGGTTTCCTCTGTTTTTAGAATTGAAATAGTCTCTCTCTCTCTCTCTCTCTCTCTCTCTCTTATTATGAGCAATCTGCTTTGTATACAATAATGGCAGTTTTGCAGGAACCAGTTCAAGGGCATTGCTACACACCTTGCAGAGTGAGATTAAAAGCCAGTGTAGCAAGGCTGAGTAGCACCGTCATCAAAACTGACAGGAGGGTGGTTAATTCATGTCAAATGTAAGTAGCCCGGACATGTGTCGATACGCCCTGAAGGCAATCTTTTTCACTTTTTGCATATCATTGGATTTCTTGTCACCTGATAACCCTGGGTATTTTTCACAACAAGAAAGAAGTATTGATTTCCATAGGTTAATGAAATATTACGTTCCCTTTACTTGATCAGCCAAAAAGATTCATGAAATAAATCTAGGAATTGGAGACCGGAAAAAAAAAAAAACTCAGCTAATTATCTAGTTCATTTATTATTCTTGACGGAAAGAAAATTATTCTGATGCCATTTCATTATGCTTTACTTATTTATTACAGGAGTTCAAAATGAATAGTTAAAATGAAGTCTTTTCGGAAATCATAGGAAGACAGGACTAATCATAGGCATTTATAGCAAATTCTTCCTTTAATTAAAGAAAACACACCATGCAGAGTTAGCAACAACATTGGAGTCGTCCTTCAAAAATTAACTTATATCCACAGTAAATATAAAATGGCAAGATATAGTTAAGATTTTGTTTTAACTATAATTTACAGGAGGTTCTCTAAAACTAATTAAAGGTATATGAATGTGTTTCAGTTTTGAACACAAGCATTTTTGCAATATGTTTTATTAAAAACGCTTCTAATAAAACTATCCCTGTTTCAAGCTAATATATATATATATATATATATATATATATATATATATATATATATATATATATATATATATATATATATATATATGCTGTTCATTTCCAGTGCACCTGTATTCAAACACAGCATCTGTCGTGTGCAGTGTATCAGCTATGACTCAATTTGTGTCATACAAACCAGAAAATATGGTTTCACAGATGCGCCTTAGTCTCAAACTAAATTCAAAACCAGTCTTAAAGGGACAGTAAAGTCGCAAAAAATCTTTCATGATTTAAAAAGGCAAAAAAGATAGTGGATAAAGAGTTATCCACTGAAAGAATGCACCTAAGCACTCTTTGCCCAGACTTGAGGCGGTTAGTTCAGAATATATTTAAAACATAACTTTTAATTAATTATAAGTAAAAAATAAGACTAACAAAATAGGTTAAAATACACACTTTGTTGTACTCCAGGTACAGATAGACCATAAAGGTGACTATATCAGTTAATATGGTATGGCCTGATAGTAGGTAAGTGTCACCACATTAGGTCATAAGTGATCTGGTTTGAGTACATAGCAGTAATAATAAAAAATGGAGATAAGGGAGCCATTTAACAATATTTTAGCTCTGTGTAGTAAAATCAAACTAGGAAGTGCAGACCCTATATAACTATTGCAAACTATTATAAATAGGGAGAAAATAAGGAGAAGTAGTCCTTATAAAAAGATAGGGAATTCAGCACTCTCATATACACATTTAAAGGGACAGAGATATAAATATCTCAAGGTATCAACCTAAGTATTAAGATAAATAGAGCTGAGTGTGGAGCCAGGTGGAAACCCAGAATAAAGACTTGACAACTAGCATGCTTCAAGGCACTCATAATTTTATTATTTACAAAAAGCAACAAAATTCTTAGTAAAGGTCATGTGACCATAAAGGTAATTTGAAACAAAATGTAATCAAAAATATGAGCTAAAAAGCTAAGTGAGACGTCTCATAGGAAAATAAAGTGTCTAAAAAATGAGTGGCTAAATATAATAGTGACAATGCAACACCTCTATTAGAGGACAACCCCAAAAGAAAGAGTAATATGAGGGTAATGTTGTCATAATAATATAATGAGGATCTATGCAATTCACATAAACATTGAGCCAGAATAATACAATCACAAGAATACTTTAGAATGCATATTTTTCAATTTGGAGTGAAATATAAACACAGGAAAAAGCTTTGCACAATCATATGCAGCATGCAACTATACCAAGTCTTAAAACACAACACCAACATCAGAGGACAGTCCCAAAGTTAAGGGTCAATTCTGTCATGATATAAATATAGGATCTATGTGTTTTAAAGATGGGTATTGTATAGTAAATATTTCATAAATTCTGACAAACAGGATATTAGTAAAGCAGCGGCATTTAGCATGAACACATCGCAATTTAAAGGAAGTCCTTCCAAATCTGTTGAAAACAAGCATCCACTTGTATTGCGGGAGGAAAAAATGAAGTAAGTTTCCACTGCCTGTAAAGAACAACACAGTCATAGCATGCACTCACAGCCTTTGCGATGTAAATCAAGAACAGAATCCTTGGTAAGAAGCTGCAAATCTGGTGAATGTTCCTGTGTTGCACAAGATGCAAAACAAAGTAATAAATCACTCCAGCAAGCTGCAATTCTTTGAGGTGTAGTAGGAATTTCGAAAAGACAGGTGTCTCATCAAAGCAATCAGCTGTTACAACTGCCTACACGTGTTTCATCCCAATGAGTAGCAGGGACTCCTCAGGGCTAACTTCATCAACCTAAACTCGGCCTTTTATAGGCCATATTGGGACACGCCTCTGGGAGTTTCAAAAAACAAAAAGTGTATATATACAAAGTGACATTTCATATATAAAATATATTTACAAAATAATAATATTAATTCAAAATAAAAAACATGGTGCTCAGATGCGCATGCAATTTGTTAAAATATAAATAACAGCCAAATTGAGAAAAATGAGAGCTCCCCCAAAGATGCATTGGACACATAGGGAGGGTCAGCAAGTTACACCTAAAAAGACAGTTTGTTATTTTTCTGATTCCTATAAAGGCTAAATAATAAGGAAAGGGATAAAGTATTCTAAGTCAAAAATTAAGTAAATTTAGAAACTTCTATTGTTAAAAGTTTCTTATAGAGACAAGACCGGGTTCGAACCTGTGACCTCAAATCTACTATAAACTAAAAGTCAAATTAAACTAGTATTAACCCACTACTCTAAGCACTATAACCTTTATAAAATGAAGATCTAACAATTATAGATCTACAACCTTGAAAGTTAAATATACTTATTATCCCAATGTATAACAACTGCATTTAAGTATTCTTAAAATATTATTAACAGCCGAAAATTTGGAGCTAAACTAGTTATACTAATAGCAAAACAAAGTCATATTAGTTCAATGACTATTTTATATTGAATATGCAGGCTAGGATTAAGGCAGATGCCGAAACCGGTCAGCCGTTTTTGTTCTCTGTTTATTGTTTTCTGTTTTCACACTCTTACCCTGGGGTTAATTAACCCTCATGTTTAAATTAACTGTAAATAAATTTTGCTTTTTCACTTGCTTTTTGGTGCTCCTAACTGTTTTTGTTTGAGAGATTTTTTGGCCATTGTGAGCACACACAGCGAGTTGAAAACACTTTTTAAATCCCCTATTGCGGAGGCTTGGCATTTCCCAGCTTGGACACTCACCAGCAGCAAAGAGGAGTATCACAACATTATCAACAGCACCGCAAGGACATATGAGACAGATCAACCTGAAACAGGACTGTGGTGAGTCTGTTTATGATATATACATATGTGATACCATTTGAACTGCATATATTGAAGACATCCTTATTTCTATTTCTATCTTGCTATTGTCAGGGGACATTGGGGTGGACCCATGGACATAGCAAGACCATGAACTATTGTCTGTATAACCAGGCTGGTTATGTATTGTGATTCATCATTAAATTCACATATGAAAGTTTACACCACGTACACACCCAACCACAGCACCCCTTCTTTTCTCTGTCTATATATCTTAATGACTTTAAAGAACCACAGTCCTAATCCACTAGCCTAAAGGAACAGTCTAGAACAATAGACAAACTTTATAGAAATGATGCAAACTCAAGTTTTTCATTTAACCCAAATGGGGCACAAGTATGTAAGCGATAAATCCAACCAGTTTCCTTCTGGAGAAGACATTTGTGCTGATCACCTCCTCTCTTATGTGACAAACCAGTATCAATTCCTATGACCTTTAATAGTTCAAAATATGAATTGTGGCACATCTGAAAATGACGTGCAACACTACTAGTATCTTTGTTATTTTTCACGTCATCTCGATGTTCTCTCACCCTGTCGAGAAACTGGCGCTTCGTCTTCCCTACGTAAAACATAAGGAAAGGACAATATAGCAAATAAATTACCCCAAAAGTTTGACAATTGATTGGGTAATTAATGTGATACACTTTTCCACCTGTAGTAAAGGTTTCAGTCCTTGTAATAAAACTGCAAGAAACACACTTTCCACAAGGAAAACTACCCTTGTGTGATTGGTGTATAGTGAGCCAATTCTGTTTTGGAGTTTTTACAAAGTGACTTCTGACCAAGCAGTCTTTGAAGCTCATAGCTTTTCTAGCGGTAAGTAGGGGACGATCACCTACTTTTCCTGCCAGTTTTTTGTCTGCAAGTAAGAAATTCCAATTTTTACTTAAGATAGAACAAATTTTGTCCCAGTGAGAGTTAAATCGTGTGATAAATCTGACATGGGTATTTTCCAAGCGCTTTTCATTTTTTGAGAAGAGAATTGTTTCTCTTTTCAACTTTCTTACTCTACTGAGTGAACTTTTGGAATTCCCGCAAGCCAAAAGTCTTTCTTTCATCCTTATCGCATGATATTCAAAACTTGAATTTGTGCAACAATTTCTGCGTAAACACAGAAACTGACCATAAGGGATTCCCTTTTTCAATGAATAGGGATGATTACTTTGAGCTAAAAGTAAGCTGTTAGTGGCTGTTGGCTTACGAAAAATTTCAGTATGAATGTACCTCCCTTGTTTCTTGATCAGAATGTCCAAAAAAGATAATTTATGCAGATCAGCCTCATAGGTCAAAAGTATATTGTAAGAATTAGTATTGAGAGTTTTGATGAATGTTTCCATGTTGGTTAAATCACCTTTCCACAACAACTATATCATTATGGGTGCCAAAAACTTCTGATAGCTCCCAAATGCCTAGATGAAGGCAAGCATAGGTGGGGGCACAAGTGGCCCCCATTGCTGTTCCGCGAATTTGTTTAAAATATTTTCCATCAAAACAGAAAATGTTATTCTCAAGAACAAATTTTAAGAGAGAAAGAACAAATTCAGTGTGTTTTTTATATAGAGGACCACGAGATTCAAGAAATGACCGACAAGCAGCAATTCCCACTTCGTGGGGAATTGAAGAATATAAACCTTCGACGTCCAGAGAAACTAAGATGACATCTTCATCCACAATTAGATTATCAAGTTTTTGTAGGAGGTCAGAAGTATCTCTGACGTAAGTAGGTAAAGTCGGGAGGAAAGGTTTCAGAAAAAAATCTACAAAGTTACCTACATTTTCTGTTACTCCCCCAATCCCTGACACAATTGGACGGCTAGGTGGATTTTTGCTGTTTTTGTGCAATTTGGGGAGGCAATAAAAAGTAGGTAAAGTGGGATAATGTGAATACAGATAATCAAATTCCTTTTTTGAAATTAAACCTTCATATTTTGCGTCATTCAGCAAAGACAACAATTTAGTTTGAGTTTCCTCCAAAGGATTGGATCTTAAACGAGCATACTTTTCTCTATTATTGAGTTGTCTCATTACTTCTCTGAGGTAAAGATCCTCATCTAAGAGAACAAGATTTCCAACTTTATCAGCTGCCTTAATGACCACATTAGGAGCATTTTTGAGGTTAGACATCGCTTTTCTCTCAGCCTTCGTAAGGTTATCAGTCACAATGCCTGAAAAAACAATTTGTTCAATGTCTTTCTCAACTGCATTCACAAAATACTGTACAGCAGGAGCAACAGAGAGAGCAGGCATAAATTTAGACTTAGGTTTAAAAGGTGAACGCGGCACAGAACATTCTATAGAATTTAAAGGGGAAGCTTCTAATTCAGTTAAAGATAGAGGTAAATCAGTTTCATTCTCCTCCAGAAGAGTTACCAGATTAGATATCGCCAAGTCATCTTGTATTTTCTCTAAGTCTAAATTCATTGAGTTTTTTCCTTCCATTATAGAAGACAAGACCAATTTTCTTCCAAATAAATGTAAATCCTTAATGACAGTAAATTTGTCTAAATGGTTAGAGGGACAGAAAGATAAGCCTTTCTTTAAAAGACTAATATGGGACAAATTTAACTTGAAAGGAGATAAATTCACAATCTGCATTTCCTCACAACTTTCAAGAGTTAGTAATCCTTCTGAGTCCCTCGCCTTGTCCTCCATCTCCATTGTGGAGGGGCATCCTGACTTTGTTGTCTCCTCCCTTGCCTCTGCTGTCTTGCTTCAAAATGTGTATCTTTGCTTTTTGTTTTTGGGTCTTTTCCTCCCCCCTCTACGTCTTTGTCTAAAACTACCCCATTTTTTGAGGATCTATTATCTCCTTCAATATCTGTCATATGAACCTCTATTCAAAAAATAAGTGCAAACTTTATCTTTCTTGTAATCCTCTTGGTCCCTATTTAACTTTCTACATTTTCTAGATTTAATTTCAGTTCTAAGTTTCAGGACATGTTCCTTTACCTCATCATTTAATTTGCTAAATTTAAAGTCTGTTTCAAATGAATTGACCAATTTAACTGATTCTTCAATCTCTAATTTAATTTTTTCAAGTCGTCTTTTATCTTTTTTGATCATCATTTCCATCAAGCCTAATGAACAAGAAGATAATTTCTTGTTCCAATCACCCATAAAGTCTTCACCTTCCTCATCATCGTCCCTAAGATTAGTACCAGGGTCTAAACGTAAACGGAGGCCACGGGGAATAATCCCTAAATGTACATAATTCTCCAGGCTTGATGTTTCTGCTCTTAACCTGATCTGTTTGGATAATACATTTTTATACTTTTTAAATACTGAGTAAATGTTAGTTGGAGTCCCCCCCCCCTTCAGTATCCAACGCACCAGAGGACAAGCTCTCACTCAATTCCGCCTCCCATTGTTCATCATTCAGCACATATGCCATAATTAGAGCTCTCAAGAATGTATTCTAAGTAACCCACTAGCAGAAACCACACTTGTGCTCTAAAAGTAAAATTTAAAGGGACAATCCAATCCCAAATGACTCAACCTCAGAAAGAGATAACTATGAGAAAGAAAACCTCTTATGTAATTTGCACTCTATAAGTTAAATAAAAAATGGAGATAAGGGAGCCATTTACCAATATGTTAGCTCTGTGTAGTAAAATCAAACTAGAGGTGCAGACCCTATATAACTATTGCAAACTATTATAAATAGGGAGAAAATAAGGAGAAGTAGTCCTTATAAAACGATAGGGAATTCAGCACTCTCATATACACATTTAAAGGGACAGAGATATAAATATCTCAAGGTATCAACCTAAGTATTAAGATAAATAGAGCTGAGTGTGGAGCCAGGTGGAAAACCAGAATAAAGACTTGACAACTAGCATGCTTGCAAGGCACTCATAATTGTATTATTTACAAAAAGCAACAAAATTCTTAGTAAAGGTCATGTGACCATAAAGGTCATTTGAAACAAAATTTAATCAAAAATATGAGCTAAAAAGCTAAGTGAGACGTCTCATAAGAAAATAAAGTGTCTAAAAAATGAGTGGCTAAATATAATAGTGACAATGCAACACCTCTATTAGAGGACAACCCCAAAAGAAAGAGTAATATGAGGGTAATGTTGTCATAATAATATAATGAGGATCTATGCAATTCACATAAACATTGAGCCAGAATAATACAATCACAAGAATACTTTAGAATGCATATTTTTCAATTTGGAGTGAAATATAAACACAGGAAAAAGCTTTGCACAATCATATGCAGCATGCAACTATACCAAGTCTTAAAACACAACACCAACATCAGAGGACAGTCCCAAAGTTAAGGGTCAATACTGTCATGATACAAATATAGGATCTATGTGTTTTAAAGATGGGTATTGTATAGTAAATTTTGCATAAATTCTGACAAACAGGATATTAGTAAAGCAGCGGCATTTAGCATGAACACATCACAATTTAAAGGAAGTCCTTCCAAATCTGTTGAAAACAGGCATCCACTTGTATTGCGGGAGGAAAAAATGAAGTAAGTTTCCACTGCCTGTAAAGAACAACACAGTCATAGCATGCACTCACAGCCTTTGCGATGTAAATCAAGAACAGAATCCTTGGTAAGAAACTGCAAATCCGGTGAATGTTCCTGTGTTGCACAAGATGCAAAACAAAGTAATAAATCACTCCAGCAAGCTGAAATTCTTTGAGGTGTAGTAGGAATTTCCAAAAGACAGGTGTCTCATCAAAGCAATCAGCTGTTACAACTGCCTACATGTGTTTCATCCCAATGAGTAGCAGGGACTCCTCAGGGCTAACCTCATCAACCTAAACTCGGCCTCTGGGAGTTTCAAAGAACAAAAAGTGTATATATACAAAGTGACATTTCCTATATAAAATATATTTACAAAATAATAATATTAATTCAAAATAAAAAACATGGTGCTCAGATGCGCATGCAATTCATTAAAATATAACTAACAGCCGAATTGAGAAAAATGAGAGCTCCCCCAACGATGCATTGGACACATAGGGAGGGTCAGCAAGTTACACCTAAAAAGACAGTTTGTTATTTTTCTGATTCCTATAAAAGCTAAATAATACGGAAAGGGATAAAGTATTCTAAGTCAAAAATTAAGTAAATTTAGAAACTTCTATTGTTAAAAGTTTCTTATAGAGACAAGACCGGGATCGAACCTGTGACCTCAAATCTACTATAAACTAAAAGTCAAATTAAACTAGTATTAACCCACTACTCTAAGCATTATAACTGATATATAATTAAGATCTAACAATTATAGATCTACAACCTTTAAAGTTAAATATACTTATTATCCCAATGTATAACAATTAATTATGGCATATGTGCTGAATGATGAACAATGGGAGGCGGAATTGAGTGAGAGCTTGTCCTCTGGTGCGTTGGATACTGAAGGGGGGGAAACTCCAACTAACATTTACTCAGTATTTAAAAAGTATAAAAATGTATTATCCAAACAGATCTGGTTAAGAGCAGAAACATCAAGCCTGGAGAATTATGTACATTTAGGGATTATTCCCCGTGGCCTCCGTTTACGTTTAGACCCTGGTACTAATCTTAGGGACGATGATGAGGAAGGTGAAGACTTTATGGGTGATTGGAACAAGAAATTATCTTCTTGTTCATTAGGCTTGATGGAAATGATGATCAAAAAAGATAAAAGACGACATTGCGACAGCCCGACACGGTGGAATTCAACACTCCTAATATTCGACCACCTGCTCCAACAAGAAAAAGCTGTTATGACCGGGGTGCTAGAACAGCCTCTGGGGAGCTGGGGATTTTTTTTCTCCAAATTACTGGACGCTCATGCGCAATGCCTGTAGGCTCATGCGTCCTTTTGAGGAGGTGACAAACCTTGTCAGTCGCACCGAAGGCATCATCAGCGACATCATACCATTTGTTTTCTTCCTGGAGCGTGCCCTGCGAAGAGTGCTGGATCAGGCCGTAGATGAGCGTGAAGAGGAAGAGTTGTGGTGTCCATCACCACCAGAAACAGCCTTATCAGCATCGCTTGCTGGACCTGCGGCAATGCAGGAAGAGGATTATGAGGAAGAGGAGTCAGAGGAGGAATGTGGTTTTGAGGAGGAGGAGGAAGACCAAGCACAACAGGCATCCCAGAGTGCTCGTTGTTGTCACCTCTCTGGTACCCGTGGTGTTGTACGTGGCTGGAGGGAAGAAGATACCCTCAGTGACATCAGTGAGGATGAGGAACGGAACATGATTAGCTCGGCATCCAACCTTGTGCAAATGGGGTCTTTCATGCTGTCGTGCCTGTTGAGGGACCCTTGTATAAAAAAGCTGAAGGAGAACGACCTGTACTGGGTGTCCATGCTACTAGACCCCCGGTATAAGCATAAAGTGCCAGAAATGTTACCAAATTCCCGCAAGTCGGAAAGGATGGAGCATTTTAAAAATAAAAACTCGGCCTCATGTAAACAGACTGTTATGTGAGGGATATGCAGTTATTCCCGCTATGAGCTTAGCTTTGTTCCTACCACAAGGCATGCCCGGACAATGCATAACCTGCACCAAGCTAAACAAGCCGCACTCACCGTTAGTTCTACCTCCCTGAGCGGGAGAGCTGCGTCTGTTATCAGACGAGCCGACAGCAGCCTCATGTAAACAGTCTGTTTACATGAGGCCGCTGTCGGCTCATCTGATAACTGCACTTGCGCAGTGTGCATCACTAATTCAGAGCCCTCAAAGCAGCGGCACGGGAGCGTGCTGAAGATCAAATACATAGGGCGTATGGTGCATCTGCTATTGGATGCAAAATATGTCAATCAAATTTCACAATCAGTATTTTTTACACGGAGGCGGCCAGGGAAAGGCAATCCTGCAAATAAAAAAAGTAATTTACTCTGTCTTAAACATTGATTAGTAAAGAAATAAGAGTATACAAGGTATATGTGTAATAAAAGCTTTAGGAATAACATTGTCAGTATAGTGAGTTTACCATCACTTTAAGGACAAGGGCTATTTTTACATTTCTGTGTATTTACATTTTCTGTGTTTGTGTTTAGCTGTAATTTTCCTCTTTATTACTGTACCCACACATATTATATACTGTTTTTCTCGCCAATAAATGTACTTTCTAAAGATACCATTATTTTCATCATATCTTATAATTTACAATAATAAAATTATAAAATATGAGGAAAAAAAAGAAAAAAAACACACATCTACAACCACCAAAAAACACCCATGCTAAATAGTTTCAACATTTTGTCCTGAGTTTAGAAATACCCAATGTTTACACGTTCTTTGCTTTTTTTGCAGGTTATAGGGTAATAAATACAAGTAGCAGTTTGCTATTTCCAAACCACTTTTTTTCAAAATTAGCGCTAGTTACTTTGGAACACTGATATCTTTCAGGAATCCCTAAATATCCCTTAACATGTATATATTTTTTTTTTAGTAGACAACCCAAAGTATTGATCTAGGTCCATTTTGGAATATTTCATTCCACCATTTCACTGCCAAATGCGATCAAATAAAAAAAAATCGTTCACTTTTTCACAAATTTTGTCACACACTTTAGGTTTCTCACTGAAATTATTTACAAACAGCTTGTGCAATTATGGCACAAATGGTTGTAAATACTTCTCTGGGATCCCCCTTTGCTCAGAAATAGCAGACTTATATGGCTTTGGGGTTGCTTTTTGGTAATTAGAAGGCTACTAAATGCCGCTGTGCACCACACGTGTATTATGCCCAGCAGTGAAGGGGTTAATTAGGGAGCTTGCAGGGTTCATTTTAGCTTTAGTGTAGTGTAGTAGACAACCCCAAGTATTGATCTAGGCCCATTTTGGTATATTTCATGCCCCCATTTCACCGCCAAAAGCGATCAAATAAAAAAAAAACTAATTTTTCACGATTTTAGGTTTCTCACTGAAATGATTTACAAACAGCTTGTGCAATTATGGCACAAATGGTTTTAACTACTTCTCTGGGATCCCCTTTGTTCATAAATAGCAGACTTATATGGCTTTGGCATTGCTTTTTGGTAATTAGAATGCTTCTAAATGCCGTTGCGCACCACACGTGTATTATGCCCGGCAGTGAAAGGGTTAATTAGGGAGCTTGTAGGGAGTTTGTAGGGTTAATTTTAGTGTTAGTGTAGTATAGTAGACAACCCAAAGTATTGATTTAGGCCCATTTTGGTAAATTTCATGCCACCATTTCACCGCCAAAAGCGATTAAATAAAAATTTTTTTTACTTTTTTTACAATTTTTTTCACAAACAGCTTGTGCAATTACGGCACAAATGGTTGTAAATGCTTCTCTGGGATCCCCTTTGTTTAGAAATAGCAGACATATATTGGCAATTAGAAGGCCGCTAAATTCCACTGTGCAGCACACTTTGTATTATGCCTAGCAGTGAAGGGGTTAATTATTAAGCTTGTAGGGAGCTTGCAGGGTTAATTTTAGCTTTAGTGTAGAGATCAGCCTCCCACCTGACACATCCCACCACCTGATCCCTCCCAAATTGCTCTTTTCCCTCCCCCACCCCTCAATTGTCCCCGCCATCTTAAGTACTTGCAGAAAGTCCGCCAGTACTAAAATAAAAGGTTTTTTGTTTGTTTGTTTTTTTTTTTTTTAAAGATTTTTATTGAGCATCAAACAAAAATATACAGCAGGTATTCTCATTGACATAAAAAGTATTAGCATACATATTTACTTAGCGAAAACTTTTTTTTAAACAAGGCCTGTAGTTACAGTACAATGCGGGGAGGTAATACTCCCAGAATAAGGGTGAAAAACATTCCATCTTCAGGTCCATGTAGCTAAAGTATTGCACATTTTTATATTAAGGTTTATTTCAACAGAAAAAGTCCCAACAGGGTACTTAAAACATTACCAAAGTACAGTCGGCGAATATTTGTTTGTTTGTTTTTTAAGTATTTATTCAGCTGTGAATAAGTAATAAGTATTCAGCTGTGTGTTAAGTATTTATTCAGCCCCAACCTCCCTGATCCCCCCCAACAGCTCTCTAACCCTCCCCCCGCTACCTATTTGCCGCCATCTTGGGTAATGGCAGTTGTCTGCCAGTACCCAGTTTGTCCCCAAAATGAACATTGTTTTTTTGGGGGGGTTTTATAAAATAGAGCTTTTTCTGTAGTGTAGCTGCCCCCATCAATACCCCCCTCCCAGATCCTTTGATACTTATTTATTTTTTAAAAAACTTCCCCCTCCCTCTTTACTACAATTCAGGGATCATTGGTGGCAGTGGTTGCTGCGCGAGCACGCACACACCCGTGCGCTCCACCGCAGGCCCCACCCTGCACGCTCCCGGCACCCGGCGTGCACATTGCACTTACAGGAACCGGATGCCGAGTAGCTCTGGGCCGCCCACCTGCCTCCCTGCTAAGCTCCCACCTTCCAACGATCGGCACCAACGCTACTGGTGCAGAGAGGGCCACAGAGTTACTCTCTCTGCATCGGATGCTTGAAAAAGGGTATTGCAGGATGCCTCAATATCGAGGCATCACTGCAATACCCTGAGAGCTGCTGGAAGTGATCGCAATCGCTTACAGCACTCAATTAGACCAACGACGTGCCACCAGGTATGTCCATTGTCACTAACTGACAGTTTTTGCAGGACGTACCTGGCACGCACTTGGTTGTTAAGGGGTTAATGCTCCTGCTCGAGTGTTAACTTTGCTAGAAGTAAGCTTTTTGCACGTAACGGGTAACGCTATTATTACAAGTTGAAAGTAAACGGTTTTCCCTCACGTGCTAACCTGACACCCTTAAAAAGCCAAAAAAAACTCCTCGCGGGCAAACATGATTGCATATTCTCAAGTGTGCTAACCGGACATGAAAATATGACTATTTCATAACCTGACATGATATATATACACACATACAATTGCATCTTTAGACAAGTATATGTATTATCTCTATGTTAAAGCCCTTTGCCTACCTTTTTTTTCTCTAACACTTGAGACCTCAAATTTGAGCCCTTATAACTTTTTGTACAATATTTTTTTCAATAATATTCATTAGATGGTTTTACTGTACTGTTCAATGTATTGTGTTAAAAAAAAATAGATAATCTCTTTATTTACCATTACCCAGTTTTGCATAACCAACACTGTTATAGTAACATAGTAACATAGTAGATGAGGTTGAAAAAAGACAGAAGTCAATCGAGTTCAACCTATACAAATCTAAAATACTTACAAAAAGCTACAGTTAAGCTTAAATAATCCCACTAAAAGGTGACACATTTAATTTTAGCAATCATATCCATGAATCTAAAAAAATGTTTAAATGTATCTAGGGTAATTGGCATTCACTACCTCCTTTGTTAATCAGTTCCACAATTGTATTGCTCTTACAGTGAAAAAACATTTCTGTTCCAGGAGTTTAAATCTCATTTCCTCCAACCTTAAATTGTAACCTCTTGTCACAAACAATTTTCTTGAAATAAACATAGCTTCTGCCAACTCTGTATATGGGCCTTGAATATATTTATATAAAGTAATCATGTCACCTCTCAAGCGCCTTTTTTCTAAAGAAAACAGATCCAATTTGGCTAGTCTCTCCTCATATCTTAAATTCTCCATTCCCCTTATTAGCTTCTCTGATTTTTTTCTAGTTCTGCAATATCTTTTTTTGTGATCGGTCCCCAGAACTGCATTTCATACTCAAGGTGAGGTCTTACCAGGCATTTATATAGTGACAGAATTATGCTTTCCTCCCTTGAATCAATGCCTCTTTTAATACATGTTAGTATCTTAGTTAGAATTGTAGCCACTGCCCTGCATTGTGCACCCATCTTTAGCTTGTCATCTATTACTACTCCCAAATCCCTTTCCTCCTCTGTTTTGTTACAAAGGGATATGCAAAAATTAGAAATATGGGCAGGTAAATGGAAAATGAGATTTAATACGGGAAAATGCAAGGTTCTACATTTTGGAAGTAAAAATAAACAGGCAAAGTATTATTTAAATGGCACAAGATTTAGCCAAAGTTCATCCTGCTCTGACCTAATGAACTTACTTAACTTAGTATCATCTGCAAAAATAGAGATGTCGCTATTTAATCCTTGCTCCAAGTCATTTATAAAAATATTAAAAAGAACAGGGCCCAGTACTGATCCATGGGGGACTCGACTGATTACCTTTGTCCAATCTGAGTATGATCCATTCACTACTTCTTGTTGCTCCCTATCTTTTATCCAGTTAGTTATCCATGAGTTAACATTTTCAGCTATTCCCAGTCCCTTTGTGCATTAATCTCTCATGTAGCACTGTATCAAAAGCCTTTGCAAAATTATTATTATTATTATTCTTTATTTATAAAGCGCAGACAGATTCCGCAGCACTGAGTATATCACATCAACTGACTCTGCTTTATTTATATTTTTTCTTACTTCCTCATAGAATCTAATTAGATTAGTTTGACATGATCTATTCTCTCATAAACCATGCTGATTTGAACTCATAATCTTATTTACACAAATGTGTTATAGAAATATTATTTTTACCTCTGTAATTACCATGTATTTAAGCTTCTGCAGACTGCCTCCTTATCTCAAATCTTTTAACAGACTTGCATTTCAGGCAATTAGTTCTGACTCTTAAATAACTTCAGGTGCATGAGCACAATGTTATCTATATAAAACACATGAACTAACGCCCTCTAGCTGTGAAAAACTGTCAAATGCTTTCAGATATGAGGCAGCCTTCAAGGGCCTAGAAATTAGCATATTAGCCTACCCAGGTTTAGCTTTCAACTAAGAATAACAAGAGAACAAAGCAAATTTGATGAGAAAGGTAAATTAAAAAGTTGATTAAAATTACATACTCTATCTGAATCATAAAAGTTAATTTGGACTGAAACACGTTAACTTCAATTGCACCCAAGAGATTGTGTTTAAAAACGTGACGCACACAAACACCCGCGATAAACCCCTTTTCATTCTCGCATAACTGTTAGCGCTCCACTCGTAATCTGGCCCATAATGCTCAAAAAATGTTTAAAATGCCAGTGAGTCAGGCCCTTCAACAGCTGCCTAATATGTCTCATAACAGCTTAGCATTTTTTTATTTAAGAATATTTTGGTTTAAATAGCAGGATATTCTATGTGTTAAAAATTGCATTATTCTTAAAATTTGACTTGTTTATTGTTGATTGATTTTAAAGTTGAACAATAATATCTCAAACCATTATGTATGTCAGTCCACTTACAAGTTTCTAGGCAACAGTTTCTTATACTGAACTGAATCAATTGGCTGTACTGGAAGTAACAGAAGAAAATTTAAGAAACTCAGCTCCAACAAAGATTATTTTCCAAAGGAAAAAAAAATTGTATTATTCTTTTTTATCCAACGGTCAGATCACAAATAACAAAAAACAAACATACAGGAGGGAAGAAAACCTTAAAATTACTTAATAGACTGACAGCTTCTATGCATGGTGTAGCACAGCCAATCCCCAATCTCTGTTCTGCCTCACTCCACATGAATTCTGCTGCCACAAGATACACTATTCAAATATATCAAAGATGCCGGCATCTCGGCAGGAACAATTCATTTCTCATCTGCAAATCAAGCGCAGTAGAGAATGACAGATTTTGCATGCAATCTTTCAATTCATTTGAAGGCATTCGGCTTTCTGGTTACTAGAGTTAACTTTACAAACACTCTGTGTGTCTATAGATATAGACATAAAATGATATTTATATATACTTTTTACTAGCCCTTGGCTAGTAAGAAATGCAGAAGACTTGTCTGAAATTACATATTTAGCATTAAGTGGACTTTGTTTCCCTGAATGGCCCCTGCGATTCACTTTAGCTAGGAATATGGTTGAGCATCTCTCTTTAGAGCATGTGTGACCCATCACTGGGGACTCAGAGACATTGAGACTGGCTGTACCAGTTGCACTCTGGTCCAAGTGGCATTTGGCTGGGAAGGCACATAAGGAGAGCATTTTCCAGATAATACTATTTTTTTAGAGAAATTACTCTATGAGTTCCATCATCTGGGCATCACCATGCTCTCATGCTAAATTGTTAAAACTACTGACTAAGGTTGGTCTTTGATTGTAGTGGGTGGGAGTTGAGGACATTATTTAATTCTTGGGCTCAGGCACCACAATGTGTTGAACCATTCCTTCATCTGATATTAATGTATGATATTTATGGGCTGCATAAGTAAAGCAGTTCAACTTGAATTTGAACAATTAATGTTTCTTTAAAAGTGTGATTTTTTTTAACTTCTTTCAGATGTCTGATAATGTAGCTATGAGTAGAGAAGGAGGATCTATGTCACATGCAGGGTGGGCCTTTATAGCACAAAACAAGATAGTAGCTTTAAGACACAATTGGGTATATGCTAAAAGTATTAACATTCCCCAGCCTGAAATCTTTTGTTTAAAGATGGTTTTAAACATAATAGTCTCTTGTATTACGGGCACCTACATTTTTTTTAGTCTAAGTGACTTTTTAAACATTTATATTATATAAAACTAATACAACGTTTGGTAGAAATTTAGCCTGGAGATTTATGGTTATTGTGTAATGTGTGCTATACTTCGAACTAGCTTTACTCCCCTTCATGTAAGTCCTTGGCATTACATTCCTATATGTCAGTTGTCATGTAGTTACACACAATGTTATGATTCTCTTTTGTTTGAAGTCTGGAGTTTATGGACTTTGAATTACTTAATAAGATACCTCCCTACTAGAAAACAGAAAAGGACATATTTGCCCTAAAATTTGGTTAAACTGTGCAATTGGCCATCCATTGCTTACTGACTGCCAGATTACAAGTGGCAAGTTTTTTAGCACTTTTTCTCCAGTGATAACACCGCCAGAATTAAATATTTTTCGCTCGCATATTACAAGTTGAAAGTAAAATGTTTCCGTACAAGCGAAACCCGATACCCGCTAACTAAAGGACTTTGGATGTCACAACAACGCTTATTCTCCCCATAGACTTCAATGGAGAGCGCAGAAGAAAAGACACGTATCGCTCGCATGCTAATCCGGCAGGAGTTATTAATATTTCATATTCCAATGTTCTTCACAAACAGGAAACTTTTACTTTTATTTTAAATATATACAACACATATATATATATATATATATATATATATATATATATATATATATATATAAAAACATCTATACCTACATATCTATTCATATAGATGTATAGGTATAAAAATATATTTTACATTAACATTATCAGATATACTGTAAATAAAAATATATATTTAAAAAAGAAAAGAACATGTGGAAAACATTGGAATGTAAAATATGAGTTCTGCACTTAAGGTGGCACGCTTCTAGGTATATCGAGGTATCGGATTAGCGCACATGATAGTTATCTTATGGTGTGTTATGTAAATATTAAGGGCCAGATTACGAGTGGAGTGCTATCATTAGCACAAGGAGCATAAACGCATGTTCTTTACACTCAAATCAATATTACAAGTGGAGCACTGTTTAAATGGCGGCAAATTAGTTTGCGCAAACTCGTGGTAATTTATGCTCCCCATATTTTACAAGTTGAAAATAAATCTGATTGCTCAAACACAATCACTTTTAACGCTCAAACTTTTTATGCGACCTAAAAGGTCATGTAAAGAGTTTAGCCGTAGGAAACAGTTGCACTAAACTACCCTATTAACCCCTAAACCACTGCACCCCCACATTGCACACTTCCCCACTACACTATTAACCCCTAAAATGCCACAACCCCATCACAAAATACCCCACTACATTATAAACCTCTAAACTACCACAACCCGTAGGTTGTATAAAAACAAAAAATACTTTATTTATCCCTTTTAAAAGTACATGCAGACATGGCAGTGGGAGAACAAACATTCTAACATGTTTCACGCCCTCTATAGGCGCTTACTCATAGACTACAGTCTGTGTCTTAACTCTACACCTTTATAGGCTGGAGAAAAGATTAAGTTAACCTATTCATGTCCAAAAGAAAAACAATTAGAGTAAAAACAATCTCCTAAACATACTGAAGTATCATTACACTGATTTGTTAGATATAATGGACAATAACAACCTAATGTGCAGATAGCTTATTGCTAAATGATGATACAAAAATAGAAAATAAAAATTAGAAATGAAAAATGAGAATGAAAATTAGAAAAATAAGAAATAATAAAAATGATAATAATAATAATAATAATAATAATAATAATAATAATAATAATTAAAGGGATACACATACATAATAATACAAAAAGTACATATCCACCAAAATATATGCTGATAAACCCATTAAAGTATAAAAATGACAAAATATCAAAACATACATATGTATATATATCGATGGATAAATAAAAAGATAAAGAGATAAATAAGTAAATAAATAAATGGAAACCAACCCCTATTCATACCTAATAGGAAACGTGTGCATAACTTTAGAATCCAATATAGTTCTTTCTTTTCTAATATTTTATCCATATTTCCACCTCTTACAGGTACATTTGCAATGTCTATGATTTGTAGTGAAAGATTTGCTTTATTAGTTAGATGTAAACTATTAACCCCTTAATGACCACAATGTACCCTGTAGGTCACTGGTCGTTAAGGGTTTTTTCAGGACATAATAGCACAAGTCTAGCAAGAACACGCTATTAATGCCCTCCCTCCAGCAGGCTTTGTGGAATAGAGCAGTCTTAATGCTGGTGGCAAGACCACGCTATAAAACAATCAAGTCCTAAAAAAAGGCCAGTGACATACAGGGTACGTCGCTGGTCCTTAAGGGGTTAAAGTGATCTACCACTGTGGAAACTTTGCTAAAGTTTTTTACATCCCTAACATCTTCGTTGAAGCGTGTCCTAACAGTACGTGTGGTTTTTCCTACATATTGAAAAAAACATAAATTACATGTAAGTATATTACATATTTAAAACCACAATTGGCATAGAACTCAATCGGATACAATTTCTTATTTATTTGACATTGGAAATGGTCTTCCTGTAAGATATTAGGACATGCTAGGCATGTTCTGATACCACATTTGTAAGTTCCTTTTTTATTTAACCATGTAGTTACATTGTGCGGCTGTAGAATATAATTTTTTACCAAACTAGGAGATAGAACCTGTGCTAGGGTTTTAGATTTTCTTGATACAAATTTGCAACTTTTTATAAAGGGTTGTAAAATCTCATCAGATTGCAACAAATGTAAATGTTTTTTTAGAATTTTAACAATCTCACTATACAGTACTGTTGACTAAAAGGGGTAGAAAATACTATAGCTTCATTGAAATTGGCATTGGCATCATGTTTCATACTTTTTACACTGCCATCATGATTTTTAACAGTATTCCTCATTTCTTCTAGTTTTTGTAATTTGTAGCCTCTTGCCACAAGTCTATTCCTAAATTCAATAGACTGCTCCTCATATATATTGTCTAATTTAGTATTGCATCTAATTCTTATAAATTGTGACTTTGGGATGGACTGTACTGTAATGTAAGTGTAGAGGATGTTGAGATTATGCATGCAAAATTGTGTTGCCTGCTGTTGGCTTTCTATAAGTTCTAGTAGTGATAGTATTGTTTATAATTTGTAAGGTGAGATCAAGATAATTTACTTGTTCTCGATTGTATTCTCCAGTAAACTTCAAATTCATCTCATTACTATCACAGTAGAATAAAAAATCAGAGAATATACTATCATCAAGAGGTGTTTTAAAGATAAAGAGCAGGTCATCAATATAACGCACAAATAGTGCAATTTTCTCACAACAGGGATTGTTAGAAGAATAAAGGTATAGTTGTTCCCACCATGCTACATAGATGTTGGTAAACGATGGGGCAAATTTAGCCCCCATCGCTGTGCCGCATATTTGTAAAAAATATTCATTATTAAATAAAAAATAATTGTGTGATAATAAGAATTTCATTATTTCACAAATATATTCTATCTCTGCTGGTGTATAAAGAGAATCTCTCTGCATGAAATACTTTACAGCCATAATGCCCTGGCTTTGGAGAATTGATGTATACAGGAAAGAAATATCTATAACACCCCAAGAATAGTTGGAATGCCATTTAGTTTATTCCAATGTGAGTAGTAGATGCCAGGTGTCCTGTAGGTAGCTCAACTGTGACTAACAATAGGCTGTAGTATGGAATCTAGCCATTCGGCTAATGGCTCAAATAGTGAGCCAATGCTGGCCACAATTGGTCTACCCGGAGGACACCTGGCATCCTTGTGTATCTTCGGCATGTGATGAAAAATAGGACAAATAGGATTTTCAGCAATTAGAATGTTGATATATTTTTCATCAAAGATTCCCAAGAATATACCATCCATAATCAATTTTTCCAGTTCCCTTTTAAAGAGGATAGTAGGATTTCTTTGTAATTTTCGATATATATTTTCATTCAACAACTGTTTATATGCCTCATCAAAGTAAGCATCCTTATTCATAACTACAATGCTGCCCCCCTTATCCGAATTGCGTATTACTATGTTTTTGTTTTCACTAAAATAAATACTAACCCATTCTAAACGTAACCCCCCCCCCCCAAAAAAAAGCCTATCTAAAAAAAACTAATCTAAAAATTGCCCTGAATAGGACATTTTATTGGGCATTAACCTTAGAAGGAAATGTATTCCTTTTGCTGCCCAAAAAAAAGAAAAAAGAAAAAAAAACTAGTCTAAAAAAAAAAAAACAAGAAAAAAAGCACCAAAAACAATCCTATCACTATAACCCAAAGATTACACTCACCAACGTTGAATCCGGCTCATATGTGGTTAGGGTTAGCACACTAGTATGGGTATTAGATTTTATCCACTTTTTTTTTTTCAACATTTTTTATTGATGTATAAGACAATGTATACAATACAAGCACATCAATATAAATTATACAGTAAACCATTTTCCATACATGTTATGAATGCACCTTAAACCTGACACACAAAGTAAATTTACTTGATCGTTGAATATATTATAACATACAGCTTGCTTGTTGTACTAGAAACTCTCTATATGGCACCTGAGGTTATTTTTGGACCTCTTAACTAAATGTGGAGCTAGAGAGAGTTAACATTCACACTAGGAGACTACTCTTGAGTCTCAAAGAAAAACCTCTATTTTCTTTTTTGATAAACATACACATACAACATATAATATAATAAATGGTTTGGAGACTTCCTCATGTTTAAGTGAACCAGCCACTCATGAGCCATTGATTGCTGAGGGAGAATAAAAGGGGAAGTATAAGGAACCGAAAACAAAGGGGCCACTTGTGGACCCATTTTCTAGAATAAGCAAACATAAAGGGGAAGGAACCATCTTGAAGGAATTTAAATGTAACTAAATGATATAGAGATTTGGCTGTAGTACCCCTAAAAGGTACATAAGAGGAACATACAACATGGGTGCACATAAGCTTCTAGATCTACTATACGGATAATTCTCAATGTATGTACAGAAGTACTATAGTATTTCCAAAGTCCTTTAACCAGAAAAGATAGCTAAGTGGTGGAGTAGTTCAACACTATATTTATTCTTGCTTATGTGTAGCTGCCTACTGGTAGTACAGCTGTTACTATGGGGGTAAAGTAATATTAGGAGTACTGACCATCTAAACTAAAAGGCGCCACCCCGGCCGTAGATGGCACCTTCAGCCAGAAAGAGAATAAATTAGGGCGTACAGCCACCATACTGAAGATACAATCATAAAGATTGGTTATCAAGAGTAAGAGGGAATAAAACTAGGCAAGAAACAACATATGTGGAGAATTATAATGCTCTAGTGGTGTGCTATAATGTTCATTCTGGGCTACAGAGATTTACAACTAAATGGGGATAACAATTAACTAAACTATGACCATTGTGGGATAGGAGTGCAATGTCTGACTGTGCATGAACTGATTCACACAGAAGAGGTATTTTTATTAAGTATTAGAAAAATAAACAGCCTGCGTTGTGAATATAGGGTAGTCCATTAGACTGCAAAACATATAGTTATAGATCCTGAATTTTAAAGAGAGTTATAACAGTGTAGGGTGTCTGTCATTTATAAAAAGATTAATTTAGGCTAAGTGGAGGTAAAACTTAAACTGGACTAGAACCATTATAGATACGCTAAATAACACCTGACTGTGTAGGAACTTACTCCGACAGCAAATGCATTTCAATTAAAAGAGAGTAGTAGGTAGCTTGCAATGTGGGCAAAGGGTAACATGTTAAACCGCTAACTATATACACAGTAGTATTGGGTGATACTGGCAGTCATTGGGATCACTGTATGTAAGTATAACCGGGTGTGTTATTATAACATAGGATGTTAACCTTCCACATATGACATACCCTAGACTAAAAGAGGTCAAGGCACTAACTACTGTATTAAGCATAATAAGGATGAATAAAGTAGCATAACACATCTGTTGCCCATAGCAAGTTTTAACTAATATTAAACAGTGAACTGGGCTATTTAACACATGACAATCTATTTGAGGAAGGCAGACAATGGTGTAGAATAACATATAGCAAGGTTTCAGATAAGAAGTCCTCATGAGCACTATAGCGTAAATAACTATTACAGTACTTATGCTACCGTAAATGTTACTTCAGAATAAAAGCAACTCACAATACCCTGTACCAGGGACCGGTCTAATAGTGGTGTCCTGCTATGGTATTAGAGAGACTCCTCAGGATATAAGCCCCTCAGTAGTCGCAAAAGTGAGTCTCATATGCAGGGCTTCAGAGTTTCAGATCCCTTTAGCCCACTCCCTGTCGGGTGTCTTGTAAAGGGCTCCGCCTGTGGAAGAGTCCGGAGCGCAAGGAGCACATGCTCCATATACCCATCGCTTGTGAGTGTCCTACTGCAGCATTGCCCAGGATAACCTGGATAGTTGAGAGCACTCTGCTTTTCCCCCCCTTCAGCTCCGGACATTATGATAGGTGTTCGACTAGCAGGTATCAGGCAGCGGTAATCATACACTGTGGAATTAAAGTTTACCTTCTCTCCAGCCTCTGTTACTATTTTGGGCAGATGGGTAGAAGCTAGTAGGCTAGGACTATCGAACCAGTGGGTCCCTCTCTGTTTCTCAAAGTCCTGTGAAGGGTTTACCATAGTGAGGGACGTTGAGCACCGGGGGTGCACACTCTGGCCTCGATGATTGAAAGCTCGTTTTTAAAATGATATGATGTAAAGATGTTCGCACTGGAGTGCGAATATAATATCGGAATGAATGAAAGTGTTCGAAATTGATTGCGTGTATGTATTCGAAATGGGTGTTTTTTCGTCATTCGACATACGCTGCGAATGGTTTTTTTGGTTTGCGTAATGTTAAATACCCACTTCATATGTGTAATTCTGTATTTGTAATTTTTTTAAAAAGTGTCTATTGATCAATTGTATTATCAACTTTGAACTTAGAAATTCAGATTTGTATATTATAAATATTAAATGTCCAAAACTCATGTATTATTTCTGACTTCTGTTTATTTTGAAATAAAAAGAAAATTAATACAATTGCATTCATAAGTAAAGCAATGCAATGCAATGTAATTATACAGTTTTAAATCAAAAATAATTATTAATCATGTGTTCCCTCACACTGGTGTTTACAGCAGGGTCCTGTGAAGAAAATTCATTTTGAATTATTCCATGTTCATCATCATAATCCACATCAATATCTAGATTATTTTCAATGGCTAAATTATGAAGCATACAACACAAAGTTATTATGTCTGCAGCCTTTGTCGGTTGATATTTTAATGCTCCTCCAGTTTTATCAATACAACGGAACCTACTCTTAAGAAGTCCAAATGTACGTTCAATAGCTGATCTTGCTTTTGAGTGTGCGTCATTGAACTTCATTTCTTTTCTGTTTGCTGGTTTGGAGACAGGTGTGATTAACCATTTGTAACATGGGTATCCTGCATCTCCTGATGGATGTATGATTTATGGTTAGTATTACAAATAATTTATTTTATGTATTAGGCAATTAAACATCTTAGTACATAACTTACCAAGTATCAAACCATTTCCACAAATTCCTGCATTCATATCTTCATAAAGGAGTGATTGCTTTAGAATATACGAGTCATGTGCACTCCCTGGAAAAGCTGACAACAGAGAAATAATTTTGTATTTGTGGTCACATACAACTTGAGTGTTTAGAGAGTGCCACCCCTTTCTGTTAAAATATGTTTCTGGATGATCAATTGGTGCACAAATTTGTATGTGTGTGCAGTCAATACATCCTAGAGTATTTGGTATTCCATAATGTTCATAGAAATATTCCTTAATTATATTTTTTTCATTTTTAGTCATTGGAAATTTTATAAATCTGTCAATATTTTTCTTGAAAACATTAATTACCTGGTTAAGAAACCTGGAAAAAGCACTTTGTGACACACCTGTAATAGAACTGGTGGTATGTTGGAAAGAACCCGTTCCCAAAAAATGAAGTGTGGTCAATAATTTAACAATTCCTGGTATTGCTCTATTTCTCCTTGTTCTAGGATCCAAATCATCTTTAAAAAATTCATAAAGGGTAATTATAACTGATTTGTTAAATCTTTGAAATACAATATCATCAGGCATGTCACTTAAAAATTGTCTTTCTCTGTATGTTCTGGGCCTGTATACCCTGTGTGTCCTCATGGTTGTTGTTTCTGAAATTAATCCTTGAGATTGTTCAACATCATTTTCATTCAATATTTCTATCCTATTTGTATGATGTGTTATCAACCTCCTTCTTCTCCTTTGAAATATTCTATGTTGAAATAATGTATAATGTATATATTCTGCCATCTGTAATAATAAATATTAAATAGAATTGTAAATTAAATATTTTATTAAATTTAAAATAATATATTTTGAAATAATTTTCGTAAACTTACCCTCGTAAATAGAATTTCGCACACTTTTTTGAAAATTACGTCAAAATATATATAGTCTCCATAATTGCTTATTACGACGCTCTTTGATCACGTCATTTTTGATCATTGCACATTTTGTAATAAAGTTTTGCAGTGAAAACATACGCAATCATCCTTCGCTATTTCAATATAAACTTCGTAAATGTGTTTGTGAATATTCGTAACTGCAATCGTTACGTAATTTGACATTATAAAAGTCCACTTTTTATGGCGCAAAATTTTCTATGCTACTTTCAGGAGTAAACTTAAAATTCGATTTTCATTTCCAAAAGAAAAACAAGTGTATTTAAATTACGAAAATATTAACAATGGTAAGTACATATAATCCACCATATTATATATATTTATTGTATATGTTATTTTACATTTACTTTTATTTATTTAAAGAAATATGACATTTAATTGTAATGTTATTTTATTAAAAAGACATTTAAAATGTATTCATAGGTTCTACCAACTGGAGTATCATCACAAAATAGTGAGTCTGGTAGAAACCCTGCATTCACAGAAGAGGAAAATCTGGTATTAGCACAGCAAATGCAAATGTATTATGATAAACTGTTTGGATCCATGGCTGCAAAAACTTCTAATTTTGAAAAGAATTCAATATGGGAAAACATTTCAAAATCTGTATCAGCTGTAGGTGTTAGGCCCAGATCAGTGACCAAATGCAAAAAAAGATACTCTGATTTAAAAATTAAAGTTAAAGCAAAAATGGGAAAAGAAAAAACTGAAAGAATGAAAACAGGTGGTGGAACATATGTACCAATCACATACTCTGATTCTGAAAAAACAATTAGAGAATTAATCCCAGCTGCAATGGTTTCTGGAGTTCATGGACTTACTAATATTGGTGTAAGAACAGGTAATTTTGATTTTGTTTCTGGATAATGTAATTTTAAATATGTATGTGAAATAATAAATATAAAATAAACCAAAAAACATTTTTTTTTTAGTGGCAGAAGAACAAAATGAAAGCTCACAAGAAAATCTTGAGACACCATCATTGGATCTTAATGAATCTAATATTAATCAAAATGAAATGTTGGATAATTTAGAATGTAATATAACTAATAAAGAAATAAGTATTGAAAGTGAACTACCACCCAACAATATATCATCTCAAAATGAAATACCAATAAATGTAGTGTTGGATTTATCACAAGCCACATTTTCAAATAGTAACATAGAACAGGAGGAGGAAAACAACAATAGCAATGAAGCTGAACATACAATTATTTTTTTACAAAATGAAAATAATTCATTACCATCAGAAAATGAGAACAATCCTGAGGACAATGAATTTTATAAGGATGTTGGTGAATTTAGTTATAAATTAATACAACATAATGATTTATTACGCGGCAGACTTGAGATTATGAATAACACAATGCTTGAATTTAAGGAAGAAATAGTTCAACAAAATCATGCTATTAAAAATTTAAATGATTCTGTTGAAAAAAGTAATACACATTTTGAACACATTAGTGAGTCCTTAAAATCAATAGCTCAGTCAATGATTTTATTATGTCAAAAAAATGATTGTACTAATACTCCTTTAAATTTAAATGTTAGTTCTTCAGAAAATCCTGAAAATTTAAATTAATTTGTAATCGAATCAACCAATTTAGGTAATTCAGATATTGATGGAATACATTCTGATGTTATAATTTCTGATGGAAAAAGAAAAGGACATCAGAATTCTGATGGTAATCTTCAAGCTAGTAAAAAAACAATAAGAAAATATTGAAAAAGAAAATAAATTTAATATGTGTATATTATTATTCTTTGAGTTAAACATAGTAATTTAAAATAAATGAAGATAAAAAACTTGTAAAATATTTGTAAGGTTTATTTTTGAAAAATATTAAAGGGACAGTGCACACAAATATGCAGACACATGTGTATTATAAACTAATATAAGTAAGAACATGATTTGATAATGATATATACATCCATGTTCATTAATTATATATTCATACTTGTGAACACCCCACACTGAAATCATAAATCAAATGTACACGTCCCTTTAATACATGTGTGAAAATATGTAATGTGTTGTATGGTGTATAAATCTAAAAAATAAAAAGACCAATTGTAAACATTTTTTTTATTAACTTTCTAAATAACAAACGAAAAAACAAACATAAGATATTAATGTGGATGATAAAATGGTCCACCACGTGTTTTAACCCCAGAATAAAATGCCCTTCCCTCCCACCTTCTTTCTCGGAACATTAGAGCACGCTGTTCTTTTTGATTTTCAATCACTCTGGTTAAAAGTCTTCTTACTTTTTGATTGTGAAGTCTGTTTTTTTTTAAAATTGTGAAGCATAGAGTCTTTTAAAATGGTGAGATTGTTGTTTATATTCTCTATCAAAACACACATTTTATCCCATTTATTCTCTTCCATTTTTCCTGTTAGACATAAAACAAATATCATATTAAAATTTAATTGCACTAAGCACATATTTAAAATATTGTTATGATAAAGAAAAAAAGAAAAAAGGAATTGATAGTTCATGTGTTAAAAATAAAAACTGTGACAACAATGTAATTTTATTTTTACATTTAAATAAAAAATGCACACACATATAAGTGACATTCTTTATTAACATGCAAATTAACATGGTAAGGTGTAAATGATTACATACCTTGTTCATGTGGTTGAGAATCTTCTCCATTGGCAGCATCAACCACATTTGTACTAATTGCATTTTCATCATCTTAAAAAAAAAGAAAATGAAATTATTTAGAAACATATTTATATATTAATTTCTATATTACAAGTAGTGGAAATAAAATATTGTGCATCCATTAATGTATAACAAATCCCTTTTATGGAGGCATAATTAATAAACATCCATTACAAGTGCTTTTAACATTATTTACAAATCTGAAGCAGGTTTTTGGGGTTAAACTTAGCAGATGTCAGGAGATATCCTAACATGTTATAGATCAGGGGATTTACATATTGGTCTATAGGGAACTTTGTCATAAAAAAATGAATATATATTCAAAAAATACAACGCTTAAAGGGACACTGAACACACTCATAGAACATGCAATTTTAAGAAAATATCTAATTTACTCCGATTATCAAATTTTAATAATATTCTTGCTATCTTGATTTGAAAAAGAAGGCATGTAAGCTAAGGAGCCAGCAATTATTTTGGTCAGCAGTTGTTTATTTGTGCGTGAACTTATCCAACAATCAAGAAGAACAACCCAGGTTGATTGCCAAAAATGTGCTAACAACTAAACCTACATTATAGCTTTTCGAATAAAGATAGCAAGAGAATGTATAACATTTGATAATAGGAGTAAACTAGAAAGTTGATTTTAATTGCATGCTGTATCTTATTCACAAATTAAAGAATGTGGGTTAATTTTCACTTTAAATTGATGTTTAAATTTACATGCTAAATGATTATAAAATAAAAATATCCACATATATACCGGTAATGATGAATTCAATATTTTGAATTGCTGGAATTTCAAATTGGTCACTTCCACGCGCTGCCTCAGTGCTTTCAGCAAGTAATGCTGGTGATGTAGTAACTTCTTGCACTAAATTAAAATAAACTTAATGTAATTTTTTATAAGGAACATGATATGTTAACTAAATAAATTAAAAAAAAAAAAAAATTTACCTTCATCCACATCCTCAGAATTATTTTGCTGTGAAACATCACTTTCTGATCCAACAGAGACATCTACATGTTCTTCACACAAGGGAGAAGTCTGGGAAGATGATTCTGAAGTTGACTGTTGCTCAATGTCCACATTAGGGTTTACAGACATTAAAAGTTTAATAAATATTCTTTCATATTTTAAAAATCGCCTCCTCCTCTTATTCTTTCTTTGAACTTTCCTTTTAATGTCTGCAACCCTTTTGCGACATTGAGCCACAGTCTTTATGTGTGTGGCATTTAAATTAACCATTTCAGCAATATCTTCCCAGATTGCATCCCTTGTCTTTAAACTAGTGTCATGCCTCTGTGGTCCAAAAAGCATGTCATAGTTTGGTTCCAAAGCAGATACAAGGATTTCATTCTCCACAACTGTAAACCTCTCAGCAACCATTTTCAAATATCTCATCAACTGCCTCACAGAATAAAATATGATATCTATATAAATATACATGTAACCAGAGTAAAATGTAAAATACGCTGTGATTGGAGAATATTGAGGAAGTACTCATAAATATGCGTACATAAATGTATTGCAAGGTATTATGGTAACAGAAATAATATAACAATAAATATGATTGGTTAACAAATATTGCACATTGAACATTGTTTAAAACATATACGCAATTTCGTAATAATACAAATGAGTGAAAATATCTAAATAAAGAGCGTAAAAATATTTATTGTACGATTTCAATAAAAAGAGTAACAAAATATAACCAGAACAGTAAAAGCAGAATTCATTGCGAAGGAGAGTTTAATTGCGAAGGAGAGGGCGTAAGATGGGCGTTCCATGGGCGTAACCTGAGTAAATCTAGCAAGTTTCACAGATATGTTACGATGATATAAAAACATACGCCATACGAATCGCACATTCAACTCACATACATATCTCGCCAGCCATCCTTTGGCGAAATAGCATGAATAACATTATTTACAATATTTATTTCATTTTAAAAATAATACAATATAACGTATTTAAACAATATACTATAACTGTAGTTTTACATTTTGAAATATGCAAAAACAAACTGAAATAAAGTGAATCATTAAAATTACGAAGCGACGCAATGATATATGGAAACCCATTTCGAAGTTCGTGAAATGATATAAGGAGGCGAAGTCTATAGTTTACTATGGACAGCTTATCGCGTAACGTATTGTTTACAATGGACTGCCCACTTTATACGATCATTACGCAAGGCGTGAAATTTGTGAGAGTTGCGAGTCAGAAATACACATTTCTCGCCGCCAATTACGAACTTTCAATCATCGAGGCCTCTGTGTGTTTACTACTTGTGAGCCTCTCGTAGCCGCATAGCCCCGTTTTTCTTGCACAGTCAGGGAGTTTCTACCCATGTCACCTACGACTTTGGTCCCGGTTATGGGCGGGCAGCTAGAAGATAGCAAATTAGGTCTATCCATTAGCGTGGAATTAGAGTGGGTCTGATTCTGGTTCTTAACATCCTCCATCTGCAGCCTATGTGTGGATCTATTAAGCCGCCCACTGTAAGGATGTGCCTCCATAGTTGCCATGCCTTGCCACTGGGCGATTTTGATTCTGCAGGAACTGATGTTATCCTCTTTCATTGACCCGGGCTGTAAAGTTCTCTCACCATCCGTACTCAGGGGGGCCCCTGTAACTGCCGGTCTCGTGAAGAGTCTACATAGTTCAGCCTCCAAGCTCCGGTAGTGTTCTCTTATAAGCTGCGTCACATCTCTTCCATCCCATTTGCTTAGGGCCTCCATGTCCTTCTCCAATTCTGTACCCTTTATTAACCAGTTCATGTGCAGCTCCATTTCCCCACCAGATCTACTTGTATAAAGGATATCTTGAAAGATGGTTCCCTTTGTAGGGAAGTAGACAGTCGATTACTGACTGTTATACTCCAGGTTATTGGGGGGGGGGGTGTCGGAGTCCTGCAACAAGGCCACCGCCTAGCAACTCAACGGGCCAGATCTGGGTCCTAAAGATCATGAACTCTGCAAAAGTAGTGTAGGTCAGCGCTGCTTCCCTCCATCTAATCAAGGATTAGGTGAATGGTAGTAGATTTTGGAGATTTACTGCATTAATCGGCGGATTGAACAGATCCACTTAGGAGCAACAGATATTGTGACCTTTCATGGCCACTGCCTAGCCACGCCCCCCAGATTTTATCCACTTTTATCGCTCCATTGAAGTCTATGGGAAGAGTATGTTAACACGGTCATGATATACTATCTTCTGTTCTTTGCACGCAAATGAAAAAAAAAAAATTACATTCAACTTGTATTACGTGCTCTACCCGAAATGCACAAAGAGCTGAAGTCGAGATAGCGTGAGAGCGGGAGCGATAATTACCGCTCCACTCGTAATCTAGCCCTCAATATTTTTAAAATATTAATAATTATTAATAATTATTATAGATGATGTAAAATATACATATATAGGCCTCTATTTATCAAATGCCTTGCAGACCTGATCCGACAGTGTAGATCAGGTCCGCAAGAACTCACTAAATGCGGAGAGCTATACGCTCTCTGCATTTAGCATTGCACCAGCAGCTTGCAATGCTGCCCCCTGCAGACTCGCAGCCAATTGGCCGCCAGCAGGGGGTGTCAATCAACCAGATCGTATTCGATTGGGTTGATTTATAGCAATTCCTGTCCGCCTGCTCAGAACAGGCGGACAGGGTTATGGAGCAGCGGTCTTTGTGACCACTGCTTTATAACTGCTGTTTCTGGTGAGCCTGCAGGCCCGCCAGAAACACGGGGCATCAAGCTCCATTCGGAACTTGATAGATAGGCACCAAAGTCTATTGATTTTTAAAAATATTTTAGTACATCATCTATAATAATGATTAATATTTTCAATATTTTATGTTTAATAAATACATAACACACCTTAATTTAACTCATGTTGGGTTAGAGCACATGAAGATTTGGAGACCTATTTATTATACAGTGCGGATCAAGTCCGACAGACATTGCTGAATGAGGAGAACAATAGGCTCTCCGTATTCAGCATTGCACCAGCAGTTCTTGTGAGCTGCTGGTGCAACGCCGCCCGCTGCAGACTCGTGGCCTATCGGCCACCAGCAGGGGGGTGTCAATCAACCCAATCGTACTTGATCGGGTTGAATTGTGGCGATCTCTGTCCACCTCATCAGAGCAGGGGGACAGGTTATGGAGCAGCAGTCTTTAGACCGCTGCTTCATAACTGCTGTTTCTGGCGAGTCTGAAGATTTGCCAGAAACACGGGTCCTCAAGCTCCATTCGGAGCTTGATAAATGGGCCTCTAAGTTTTCTCCTGTCGGCTTTGCGTACCATATACCATATACCTAAGAACCCTTATAAATATTTTTTATTAATATTTTTTGTGACTAATTTTCATCACAATCGTCTAGATTACGAGTTTTTGTTGGTAAGGCTTGCAGGGCTACTATATTAAATTTATTAACCCCTAAATCTAAGTCTAACCCTAAGTCTAAACCGCCCCCCTAACTTAAATATAATTTAAATTAAACAAAATAAATGTAACATAATTAAATAAATGAATCCTATTTAAAACTAAATACTTACCGATAAAATAAACCCTAAGCTAGCTACAATATAACTAATAGTTACATTGTAGCTAGTTTAGGATTTATATTTATTTTACAGGCAAGTTTGTATTTATTTTAACTAGGTACAATAGTTATTAAATAGTTATTAACTATTTAATAACTACCTAGCTAAAATAAGTACAAAATTTCCTGTAAAATAAACCCTAACCTAAGTTACAATTACACCTAACACTACACAATCATGAAATAAATTACCTAAACTACCTACAATTAAATACAATTAAATTAAATAAACTAAATTACGGAAAAAAACCACGAAATTACAGAAAATAAAAAAAGAATTACAAGAATTTTATACTAATTACACCTAATCTAATCCCCCTAATAAAATAAAAAATCCCCCCAAAATATAAAAATTCCTTACCCTATACTAAATTACAAATAGCCCTTAAAAGGGGTTTTTGCTGGGGCATTGCCCCAAAGTAATCAGCTCTTTCACCTGTAAAAAAAAAATACAATACTCCCAACATTAAAACCCACAACCCACACACCCAACCCTACTCTAAAACCCACCCAATCCCCCCCTTAAAAAGACCTAACACTACCCCCCTGAAGATCTCCCTACCTTGAGATGTCTTCACCCAGCCGGGCACAAGTGGACCTCCAGAGGGGCAGAAGTCTTCATCCGATCTGGGCAGAAGAGGTCCTCCAAGCGGCAGAAGTCTTCATCCAAGCGGCATCTTTTATCTTCATCCATCTGGAGCGGAGCGGGTCCATCTTCAATCCAGCCGACGCAGAGCTATCCTCTTCAAATGGCGTCATAACAAAGAATGAATGTTCCTTTAAATGACGTCATCCAAGATGGCATCCCTTGCATTCAGATTGGCTGATAGGATTATATCAGCCAATCAGAATTAAGGTAGGAAAAATCCTATTGGCTGATCCAATCAGCCAATAGGATTGAATTTCAATCTTATTGGCTGATTGGATCAGCCAATAGGATTTTTCCTACCTTAATTCCGATTGGCTGATAGAATCCTATCAGCCAATCGGAATTCAAGGGACGCCATCTTGGATGACGTCATTTAAAGGAACCTTCATTCTGTGTTAGGACCTCGTTTGAAGAGGATGGCTCTGCATCAGCTGGATTTAAGATGGACCCGCTCTCCTCCGGATGGATGAAGATAGAAGATGCCGCTTGGATGAAGACTTCTGCCGCTTGGAGGACCTCTTCTGCCCAGATCGGATGAAGACTTCTGCCCCTCTGGAGGTCCACTTGTGCCCGGCTGGGTGACGATGGCTCAAGGTAGGGAGATCTTCAAGGGGTAGTGTTAGGTTTTTTAAGGAGGGATTGGGTGGGTTTTAGAGTAGGGTTGGGTGTGTGGGTGGTGGGTTTTAATGTTGGGGGGGGCTATTTGTAATTTAGTATAGGGTAGGGAATTTTATTATTTTGGGGGGATTTTTTATATTGTTAGGGTGATTAGATTAGGTGCCATTAGTTTAAAATTCTTGTAATTCTTTTTTTATTTTCTGTAATTTAGTGTTTGTTTTTTTCGTAATTTAGTTTATTTAATTTCATTGTATTTAATTGTAGGTAGTTTAGGTAATTTATTTATTGATAGTGTAGTATTAGGTGTAATTGTAACTTAGGTTAGGGTTTATTTTACAGGTAATTTTGTACTTATTTTAACTAGGTAGTTATTAAATAGTTGATAACTATTTAATAACTATTGTACCTAGTTAAAATAACTACAAAGTTGCCTGTAAAATAAATATAAATCCTAAACTAGCTACAATGTAACTATTAAATATATTGTAGCTAGCTTAGGGTTTATTTTATCGGTAAGTATTTAGTTTTAAATAGGATTAATTTATTTAATTATGTTAAATTTATTTAGTTTAATGTAAATTATATTTAAGTTAGGGGGGGTTAGGTTTAGGTTTAGACTTAGGTTTAGGGGTTAATATCTTTAATATAGTAGCGGCGGCGTTGGTGGTGGCAGATTAGGGGTTAATAAATGTAAGTAGGTGTTAGCAATGTTAGGGACGGCAGATTAAGGTTAATAAAATGTAACTATTGTTTGCGAGGTGGGAGTGCGGCGGTTTAGGGGTTAATATATTTATTAAAGTGGCGGTGATGTCCGGTCAGCAGATTAGGGGTTAATATATTTATTTAAAGGGACACGGTACCCAATTTTTTTCTTTTGTGATTCAGATAGAGCATGACATTTTAAGTAACTTTCTAATTTACTCCTATTATCAAATATTCTTCATTCTCTTGGTATCTTTATTTGAAATGCAAGAAATTAAGTGAGCTGCTGGTGCAACACCGCCCCCTGCAGGGGGTGTCAATCAACCTTACTCGATCGGGTTGAATTGCAGTGATGTCTGTCTGCCTGCTCAGAGCAGGCGGACAGGTTATGGAGCAGCAGTCTTTAGCAGGCTCTCCAGAGACACGGGCCCTCAAGCTCCATCTGGAGCTTGATAAATGGTCCCCTAATTCTTAATTCTTCTTAATGTGCGCTAACCCGACATGAGATATCTTAAGGTGCATTATGCATTTATTAAATATAAAATATTGAAAAATATTAATAATTAATGTAAATATGTAAATAATTATTATAGATGTACTAAAATATTAAAAAAAAATAAGATCAACCTATAAAAGTCTTAATATACTTACAAAAACTCCAGTTGAGCTTAAATTAATAGCATTAAAAAGGCTACCCATTTACCATAAGCAATCATATACCTGAATTCTGTTTCTAGCTAGAAATATATCTAAAATATTTTTAAAAGTATCTTGGCATTTACTACCTCCTCAGGTAATGAGTTCCACAATTTGATTGCTCTTAGAATGAAAGAATGTTTACATTGCAGGAGGTTAAATCTCCTTTCCTCCAGCCTTAAATTGTGACAACTTGTCACAAACAATTTTCTAGTAATAAACAGAGCTTCTGAAATATCTGTATATGGCCTTGAATATATTTATATAAAGTTATAGTCACCTCCCATGAGTCTTTTTTCTAAACAAATTAGACACAGTTTCGCTAACCTTTCCTCATAGCTTAAATTCTCCATTCTCCTTATTAGCTTTGTGGGCCTCCTCTGAACTTTTTCTAAGTCTGCAATGTATTTTTTTGAGGCTGGTCCATAGAAATGCACTCCATACTCAAGATGAGGTCTTACCAGGGATTTATATAGTGACAGAATTATGCTTTTCTCCCTTGCATCAATGCCTCTTTTAGTACATGCTAGTATCTTATTAGCCTTAGAAGCCGCTACCCTGCATTGTGCACCCATCTTTAGTTTGTTATCTATTTCTACTCCCAAATCCCTTTCCTCCTCTGTTTGGCTAAATCTAGTCCCATTTAAATAATAGATTGCCTGCTTATTTGTATGTCCAAAATATAGAACCCTGCATTTTCTAGTATTTAATCTCATTTACCATTTACCTACCCATTCTTCTAATATTTGTAGATTGTAAAGCAAGTTCATCCTGATCTAACCTAATGACACACAACTTTGTATCATCTGCAAAAATAGAGATGTTGCTATTTAATCCCTGCTCCAAATCATTAATAAAAATATCAAAAAGAACAGGACCCATTACTGACCCCTGTTGGACTTTGCTGATTATTTTTGTCCAATCTGAGTATGATCTGTTTACTTGTTGCTCCCTGTCCCTTATCCAGTTTTTTATCCTTGAGCTAACATTTTCAGCTATTCCCAGTTCCTTCCTTTTGTACATTAATCTCTCATTTGGAACTTTATCAAAACACCTTTGCAAAATCCAAGTATATATTCCATTCCTGTCGGGTTAGCTCACGAGCAATAAGTGTTAAGTTTTTTTCTTCTGCGCTCTCCATTGAAGTCTTGTGGGAGAAAACATTAGCACGGTCACAATAAGTCCTGTAGTTAGCACACGTCGGGTTTTATTCACACGCAAAACTTTTACTTTCAACTTGTAATATGCGCACTAACCCACAGATGCAAAATAATTACTTCTATTGGTGTTTACGCTTGAGCAGGAGCACTAAATACAATACTTGTAATCCAGCCCTCAGAATGATACCATCTCCCACAATAGGGAAGGTGTACTTTATCTCTCATAAACACTTAAGCGAAGAGGTACTGTATCTTGCATAATCACTTTTCCTTTCAGGTTGCTCTTCTTGTATGCCCTGCATGTGATTACCAAGAGCAAAACACCCCACAGTGATCTTCTCACTATCATAATCCATTTTTTATGTGCGGACCCGGTCTATTTAAACTCTCTTATCCATGGGCTATTCTAGCCAAGGAGCCTTAGCTCAGGCCAGCACCCACTGCTATGCAGTTCTTCATACTTGGTACTAAAGAGCCCTGCTCAATCTCATCTTACTCTATTAAAGGGACATAAAACCCCAAAACTTTTCTTTCATGATTCAGATAGAGCATGCCATTTTAAACAACTTTCCAATTTACTTATTTTATATTCTCTTGGTATTCTTTTTTGAAAAGAATGCCTAGGTAGGCCCATGAGTAGCAAAGCACCACGGCAGCTAGCTACTAATTGGTGGCTGCATATAGATGCCTTTATTCATTGGTTCACTTGAAGGTGCCTATTTATCATGATGCGAGCGGACATAATACGATATTGCGGATCATGTCCGCTGCACATCAATAAATGCCGACAGAATTACGCTCTCTGCATTTATCATTAAACCAGCAGTTCTGATGAACTGCTTGTGCAATACCGCCGCTGGCAGATTTGCGGCCAATCGTCCGCTAGCAGGGGGTGTCAATCAACCCGATAGCATTGGATCCGGTTGATTTCCGGTGATGTCTGTCCGCCACCTCAGAGCAGGCGGACAGGTTATGGAGCAGCAGTGACGTGCAGTAATAGGAGGCAGGGGAGGCAGCGCCTCCCCTGTCAAATCAGAGAAAAACAGTTTTTAAATCTGATTAATAAAATAAATATGTTTTTATTTTTTCATTTTTTTTTTCCTGTTTTTTTTTGGGCAATACTAGGTACCAGCCCCCACCCCCGGTGGTGCCACCCGATACATTATTTTCCCATTAGGCATAGGCAAGAAAAAATCAGCATCCATAGTTGCGCAATAAGGAGGCAGTGAGCCTTTCCGCTGCCCTCCATATATTGCGCAACCTGGTTGCTGAATACTATATTTCGCTCAGTATGAGCTAGCGCCACCTAGTGGTGGCTCACCCGGCCCCATACAAGCTCAAATAGAGGCGGTTGTCAAAACCGCCTCTATGATGGAGCAGCTCTACACAGCCAATCAGCAGCATCAGGGGGCGTTCCTGCTGGTCTAGGCTGACTGACGTAACTGATAATGTTGCATTGGCGGGAATTTCAGAAGACAGTGACTCACATCAGGAGTAAGGAGCTGCTGCGCCGTAGAGGATCTGGAGCCGCCCAGGAGCCACAGGTGAGACTGAGTCTGACAGTCAGTCACTCGAGCCTGCTAGTACTCTTTTCCTTCCTTCTGTAGTGTAGTAGAGTAGACACATGTCGTTGTCACTCATATTTGCCAGCCGGACACTCAGTGGACTCCTCCTCGCTAGGCTCACTCCTTGCTCACTACTGATTGATGACGGTCCTGATCTGACAGACTGTGACAGAGTCTGCCACAGTCTGTCAGATCAGGACCGTCAGTCAGTACGCATTGCAAAGAGAGTAGACACAAAATGGAACGGATGGGATCATGTAACAACTACTACTGACTGGTGTCTGTCAAATGATCATTTTTTATAACTAAACTGAACTGACATAATAACTTCACAATACTTTTTTTTATAATAAAAAATAACACAGCTTATACTGCAATGCAAACTTTTATTTCTGAGACCTGTTCTTGAGCTGCACGCGAGTTACACTGTAAATCTGTAACTGCAGCTCAACAGGTCTCAGAAATAAAAGTTTGCATTGCACTGCAGTATAAGCTGTGCTACTTTTTCTTATAAAAAAAAAGTATTGTGAAGTATAAGCCCATTAAGGGAGGGGCTGCTGCGCTGCTGCAACTATGCGATATCACACTAAATCATTTCTATGTCAGTGTGTTAAGTGCTGGAAAAGCTGTGATCAAAAGCACTGATAAAGACATGCTTTAGATTGTGATATCGCATACCACAGTTCCTGACTTCCTGCAGCAGCATTCACAGTCTGAAACAGAAGCTCTGTTAGTGTGTCACCGTTTTCTACAGGAGCTGTAAAGGGGGAGCTGGGGCCAGTGATAGATGCAGAGCTGTTTCTCTGAACTGAACGGAGGTGTGGGGGAGGGGACTGAACTCTTTCCTTGTTAACTCTACCCATGCTGCATTCCTCATTCCAGGACCAGGCTGTGAACAGCAGTGCTGAGTCTGACATATTAGCTGTAAAATATTTAATACAAGATTACTGACTTTGTAATGAGGAATGCAGCATGTGGAATGCAGCAGTCAAGGAAAGAGTTCAGGACTTCAGTCAGGGCTGGATGGATAATTACTCTACCAGTAAGTGTGACCAGTTACTCTCTGCTGCTAGCTAGCAGGACATTACATAAGAGAGAGAGAAAAAGAGAGTGTGAGAGAAAAAGAGACTGAGAGAGAGAGTGAGATAAAGAGAGAGTGAGATAAAGAGAGAGTGAGATAAAGAGAGAGTGACATAAAGAGAGAGTGAAATAAAGAGAGAGTGAGAGAAAGAGAGAGTGAGAGAAAGTTAGAGAGAGAGAGAGAGAGTGAGAGAAAGTTAGAGAGAGAGAGAGAGAGAGTGAGAGAAAAAGAGAGTGAGAGAAAGAGAGAGTGAGAGAAAGAGAGAGTGAGAGAAAGAGAGAGTGAGAGTAAGAGAGTGAGAGTAAGAGAGAGTGAGAGAAAGAGAG